>NC_052506.1:94976410-95093544 GCF_014356525.2 Nilaparvata lugens
CTCTTCCGACATGGTTCCTGACAAATCTTTGATTCTGATTGGTTCCACTTGAAATAGTGAGATAGTTATGACTAGGATTCGAAATGAATTGCAATACTGAAATATATTCTAAATCATCAAAACATTGGAATACACAGTAATAATATCATACACAGCTAGGTCGGAAACGCATTTCCAACAGTTGCACGTATTCTGTGAGGTAGAGAATTAGAGAAGTAGGTATATTCCTGCGAGGATCAGACAGGATGTATGTTACTTTTATGGGGAGGAGCATCAGTGTTACCCGGTGGGGTTTGGGGGGTTTGATTGGGATAGAGGAGGGTCTTGAGGAGAGGTTTTGCTGGTTTATGGCGAACTGCAGGTTTCGATTCAGAATTCATAAGAAGGTCCATGCTATCAATCATACCCAAGTCGGTTTTGTAGGGGGTATTTTTGGGCTCCTGGGTTCCTGAGAGGCCCCCAAAGACCCAGACCATATTCAAGTTTACCAGGGTGCAGCAATCATAAAGGAAACTGAGTCTCCTTCATTTGTGTATACTGTTGATGATATACACCATATCTTTTTCATAAATTTTCGATCGTTGATTATATTGAGCGGTTGATTATTTAATTCAACGCTTTAACAGAATAAAAATGTGAATAATACTCCTAAACGTGAAAAGCTATTCGACTTCAGTATGTTTGTCAGTCTTGAAGTATAACTTGGATTATGATGCTTTTGTAGAAGATACTCCGAACTTCAATTCGAACCACACCTTAGGACTTGACGAAATAGGGGATAGGAAAATATAACTATGAAAAATAATCAAAGTATCAAGGTACCTCATACATCCACAATAATATTCAGTTATCACTCGATTAATTTGATCGTCTGATTCTATACCCATTGACACTCAAATTATCGACAGCCTTGTACGAATTGAGGATATATCAATCTACTAAGTAGATTCACTGCGTGAAAAAACTGCAAAATGATTTAACTCATTCTATAAATACCCCATGGGAGATAAACCCTCAATCTGTAGGCCTTTAATCCTACTATATTAGGCGAGCAATCTGGTTATTTTTATAACTGGTTATTTATACTCAACGAATCTGGAAAACGGCTCTAACGATTTTCACGAAATTTGGAACATACTAGGTTTATGATATAAAAATTCTATTCTATTTATTTATTTATTTATCTGAGTATTACAATAGTGCGATAATATCCCTCTAGCTGTAAGCTATTTGAGGGATATATAAAATAATCCTTTACATACAATAAAAAACAATTGCACTAGGTCTCATCCTTGGGAAAACTCGCTGAATGACATTTAAAGGAAAATTCATCCTTGGCTGAAAAAGCTGTGACTTTTGTCGTCTGTGGATAGTAAAACGTGAGCGAGTGATTCTGTTGAAAATCAAAATATCGCATCCCCAAAATTCATAAGCTGACTATAGCCAGCTGTAAAATATAAAAACGATCATTTGAGAAAATTGTATTCTGTCATGGCTTACTCTATCTATAGTAGGCTTAGGTTCTGTTTTTCAATAAATAAAAATAACGAGCGAAGCTCGGTGCCCCGATATTAAAAATAACGAGCGAAGATCGGTGCCCCGATAATATATCTAATTCTGCAACATATGCATGAAAAACAACAGCTTTGTACACACATGACGCCCAAAACAGTTGAAATGCGAATCTTTGAATGAATTATCGCTTGAAATCGCTTACACAGAGGTGTAAACAGAGGTGGTGCAATAGAAATTGCATTTCCAATTCGAATACTCCGCAAAGATTAGGGGAGGAGAGGCTTCTTAGTGAGAGGCTGCCATCAATTAGGAGGTTATGAGGCATTCATGTTCTGTAACAGTAATCCGCGGATGCTGACTGAGAGCCGGCGCTGATTTTACATATTCAGGCTCATTCAGAAATCAATGAAACGCCGGATGTTCCATTCAGCAGACGCTGAGAGCGGTCCCATGTATTCATTAAGTTCAACAGCAGCTTCAAACGAAATCGACTCATCTCCGCCGTCTCACTCCCACTCTCTCTACCCTCATTCTCTCTCTCTCAATCGGCGATGATCAGCGTTCAGGCCTTGAATTGAATCCGGCGATCATATCGAGGCGCTCACTCTGATCTCTGCAATCAAACGAACAATTACGAAACCAGTGATTGCTCCAGCCGATGCAATCTCACCTGAAATTTCAACACACCGATGAAAAGGAAAGTTGTGAAGTTTCGCCAACAAGCTATTTTCATCCCAATTATAACTTTGCCAATTTAGTCGCAACCAGGTTCATTGAGAATGTCCCATCCACGTGGTGTTGTATGATATGTTGTTCAGCCATTTTTGATTAATATTGCTCTCAAAGTTGTCCGCTACACTTTGAGCAGTCGATTTATCTATTCACTTGCTAGAGATGGAAACTGATGGCTCTAAAGCTGTGACATCAATGCTGCATTTGAATTGATATTAGTAGCATATAATTTCAAATACTTCGATTCAGTGATTGAGAAAAGAGAGAAAACAGCATTGGAATGGTGTATTGCAAGCAAAAGCGTTTACAGTGAGAATCAAAGTCAGTGTGAATAATATAAATGCATGGTCACCACTTTTAATATTGGATGCTACAGATCATATAAATGGAAGTTATATTATGGATGTTATATCATAGAGAAAGGATAGTGTGAGCAACTACTTGTACCAATTGTCTCTGGTTATATTTAGATGAAATTGATTTATTGAGTCAAACTTGAATGCATCATAATAATTTGATGCGATAATATTGCATTAAACTAGAATGAAATTATGAAACAATACATACAACTTTCTTCAATGTCCTACGAAAGCTGTAACTACAGTTTTGTATGTGGAGTTGGAAATGAGAAGTGTTCCATCGAATAAAAAAATATATAGATAAATATATTCATTCAACTTGAAGAACGTAAAACATTGGAAGTTTGATCTGAATCAATCAATTTCTTAATCTAGTAATTATTTCTTTATTTCCATGAGAAACCCACATTAGTGACTTGAATAATTTCTTTTCTAGGTTCTTTATCATTATTTGTGGATCGTCAATTTCAGGTGCTTGCAAAAATAATAAATCATAGATTATGAAGAGGCTTCAAAAATCAATTTTTAATCGTGTTACAGTTGGGAATCTATTGTGGAATTATTTTAACGTTTCATCCTTTTTCGGACTATGTGTTATCTGAATTTGGGAGAGGAATAGCACAAGGTGACCTTATTTTTCCTCTCCCTATCATTTTGATAATATACTTATTGTTTGGATAAATAAAGAATCAGAGACTATAGAAACACAATTTCTGAAACAAGTTGCAGTTGAAAATCTATTGTGAGATTGTTATAACTCCGGTTCAGACTACTAGAACACAATTCTGGCACGATCTGCCAGTACAGCAGCTACGGAAGTGGTTTGGCCACAAATGACAAAATAGGAGATTGTTCCAGAACTCTCAATCCCATTTTCTAGACTTTTCCAGAAAAGTCTTACTTCTTTCTTTGCAGCAGATCCTCCACACACTCCGTGAGAAATTGCTGAAGCGTTGTCCGACTGCCATCAATTAAACTCGACGAAAACGAAAGAGAAGAAAGAGAGGGATGGAGAGACATGGAAGGGAGTGAGATAAAGGAGATCAGCCAGGGGAATTGTGTGCCAAATACATGTCCACTGTATACCACCACATGGCATCGAACCACCCAAGTCTGGACACGTAAACTGCAAAGTATTGGACCGTGATGGTTTTCAGGGGGTTTGGTGATTCGTGGTGTAGGAGGGGGGTTTGAACCCCTACGTGCCTTACAGGAGAAGCGAGCCCACAACAGCTAAGCTGAACTTCTTTGAGGCGTTCATCTTTGGGAAAGTGTGCCTCCCGTTTCTTGATCATGCCTTCAAAATACTCTTAAAGGAAGAAAAAGTAAAAAAGTATGAGATTATGAGAAAGAAGAATGAAAATGAAATGATGAAGAAAAAGAAGACGAGGAAGAAGAAGAAAAAATAATAAGATGATGATGAAGAAGAAGATTAAGGAGGAGAAGAAAAATGATAAATGATAAAACACCATGTTTTGGTGTTTACATGAGTATAATTGTGGATTTAAGTGAAATTTTCAATATTTTTTGCGATTGTGAAGGAAGATTTTTGTTAGGATTTGTATTTTAAAATTAATTAATCTAATAAATTCATAATTGTGGTAGATACATTTTTTTCTAGGAATTGAGTTATCATTTTTACATAACTTCTAGACTGTGTTTTCCAAATTAAGGTTAAGAGCAGTTTTGGGCGAACCTGTTGTTTTTACCTGGATTGTATTTGTATATGAATAAGTCAATAAATAAAAAGGATGAGAAGAGTATGAGGGGGAAGGAGAAAAAGAAATTGGAGGTGGTGACAGAGGAGGGTGAGGGAGTGATTGAGGGTGAGTGGGGATGGGGAGGTGAAAGAGGCTATAGGAAGGCATGGGCTGAAGTACATCGATTGAAAAGAAGGAACAGGATATGGAAGGGAAACAAAGGAAAAAGATGAACAAGAAGATAACAGAGATGAAATAGCTCAAGCGATAGGTTTTTAGTGTGGATATATGTGTGATGGAGACGTAATAAGAGGGGGAAGAAAATGAGAAGATGAAGATCAGACCAAGAAAAAGGAACATATTTCTATAGAACTTATTTGAGAAGAATGAGAAATTCTATCCTGTTGCAATCATTAGGTTTTCTTGTCCAATTTAGAAAGGTGTTTCCAGTTATAAGTTAATTGGAAGAGAAGCATGAAGATGTACTGTTGGATACAAAAAGATTCCTCTGATTGATCAGACTGTCGGCTGCTTCAATCTTCGACGAATCATTCGAAGTTGATTCTTGACGTTCGAGAAGTGAAAAATCCATCATGGAAACATTAATTTCTTCCAATGAGGTACAAAACTGGTTAACTGGTTGTGATGGATTTTGCCGATTTTATTTTTGCTGTTTTCGATGATACAAGAAAACTCAAGTTGGAAATTAATTCATTCATTAGTACATGCTCATGCCATTTAAAATTATCGTTTAAATGATAATGCTAAGCTTCATGAGTCCGGCCCAAAAGCTATTCACAAACAAACAAATTCACTGACACATCATGCAGTCATCAAGTCATTGAAAACAAGCGTCTAAACATTCAATATGCATGTGGTTCACGCTTGTGAGCGCGAATAAAATTGAAAATTCAAAGCCACTTCATTTATCTCACAGCATCATTCAACTTGTAAACGAGAAGTTTCACTCGTTAGCTGAGTGTAGTTCATCCACTGCTTGTTGCAAATATAACTCAACACAATCTTCTCTCATTCATTCTCATCATAATCTGTGAGAACATTTCAGGCGCACACACACGCACAGGATCGCGCGCCACACTCGTAATTTGTAGCAGCTGTTGATAGAACCCTTGGAAACCCCAGAACCCCCTTTCCATCACCCAAAACCCCTCTGAACCCCCCAAAAATACCTCAACCACCTCCCAACCCGAGTTTAGCGGTTACGGGTGGAGCACGGCCCTCATTCGCTAATTGGAATTAAATTATGGAGCTGGAATGTTTCGTCGAGAATTTGTCATCAATATTAACAGCGCCTGATGTTTTCGTACAGTATACATACACATTGTTGATAACGCGTGAATAGAATGCAACAATTTTGATAACGTGTGAAACAATGTGTCGGGTTTTTTTCAATCGTTCAATTACTGAGAATATGCGAGTTGTCGAGAGCATATCGATTAGCGAGTCTGGTAGAATGGAATATTTCGCTCTGTAATTGAATCATACATTTCTGGTCTGTTTGAATTGATTGTTTTTTGTAAAAGTTAGAATCTTGAAAGCATTGAATTGAGGACTGGAATTTTTTTTTTCCTACAGTTACCATGGAAAGTGACCATTCCTGCACTGATTACAGAACGCAAAGAATCACTTTTCCGCTCTAGTGCGGGAAAAATTTTTCTGCACTCCAGATTTGCAACATGGCAACGCAAAATACTTAGTAGGTTATATGGAGCAACAGTGCAGCAAAATGAAAATGAAGTTGGTAACAGTGACTGGGCTGCTATAGTGAGCAGAGGTGCAACCAAGCACAACGCGCTAATTTTTAGTATTATATATTATAACCAAGGACAACGAGGACTTTAGGATTTTGGGATTAAGGTTTTTATCAATAATAAAATTACACAGAAAAACATTTGATGCATTTCAGGCAATTTTACCCATAATTACCCACTTTTCATATTCAATGGTAACTGTAGGAAAAACTTAATGTGAAATACGTGCGCAAAGTTCCTCTGCTGCACTCAAGAAACCATTCTTTCGTAATAGTAAACGTTTCTTTCGGTGCAGCAAACTGACACTTTGCGCACTAGTTGCACAAATAACTATTTTGTTCGAGAAGACGGTGAGAACAAAGAATGTGATGAAAGTATAGTTAGTTAAAGTAGTGAAAGGTTAACTGATCATCAAAATACTGTGGATAGATATCGCATGCCTTGATGGTTCAGGTCTGGGGTGAGAGTATTCAGGTCACACCTAACGGGGAGTCAACAACTGTTGTAAGCAGCCAGGACCAACTTACTATCATTTATCTAAATTTCACTTATTACTCCTATTAGTTCAATTTGAGAACGAGATAACCATTTCTCTGCTAAACTAAGGATACCAATCCATTTGATATTCTGTTATAAGAATTTTTGTATTGTATTCAATTGGTGATGAAACAGTTCATTCTATTCCAAAATTTATAATTGAAAAGTAGGAGTTCTTAGATAAAATAATTCAATGAATACTTAGATAATGATGCTCTCCTTAAGGAGTTTTGAGGCTTTTTTCAAGAAGAAAGAAGTTATAGGATCAAAACTTTTTACAAGTTATTGATCAGTTTCATAGTATATAGTATATAAGTGTTCATAGTTCCAATAATATATGAAACTATTCTTGGTTGTTGGACCATTCTCTTTTTCTTAATTCATCAATATTGTTACACTATATCAATCCTCAGTGGGTTGAGTTGAAGAGGGGAAGTCATCTTCGCTCACAACACTTGTGATGTTTAAAGTGTAAAATAAAGGCATTTATCTATCTATCCAACTGGTAGACTAAAACTCGAGAAACTAGCAGTGAAATCAGACCGCTAGATAAATCGAGCTATATGATTGGTATTTGAGTTTTCATTTAGCATTGGTCTCTATCATGATGAAGAAGCTGCCTATTGATACAGGACACGACCCCTGTGAGAAATACTTTCAAATTATCAATCCGATTCTGCAGAAGTGGTTTATTTGGACAGAGTTGAACATTTTTCAAATCTTCATGGAACATAATTGAATTAATTTCAAGTTAATTAATAAATACTGACAAATAAGAACAAACGAAAGCAATATTGAAACACGAAGTTAATAGGGAAGCAGAACAAAAATGAAACTGATAGAAGTTTATTGACGTTATAGCTGTTTGCTAATAATTATTGAGTTGACTAATAATAAAGGTCAACATTGAATGATGATTGCAGTGTTTGGTCTAGTCAGCTCAGTCACCGATCCAACTCTGCTTGAATTTCAATCAACATATTGATTGGCTTATAGTGAGTGAGTTGAGGTCAATTCAATACACAAATATTGACACTGTATTATGTGCACGCTCTGGCAGTTAATTATTACGGCTTTGACGTGAGAATCAGAAAGTCAGTTCAGGTGGATGAGGATGAATAGATAAATGAAGTTTATGAAATTTATCTATTATACACAATAAGCATTTTATTATGTAAATTTATAAACTATTTACATGATAATTACAAATTTCATTGTCATCATCTTCAATCCTCGCAATTCAGTAGCTGAAACTATTCAGGATTGATTGAGTATTTTTTTTTCAGAGATCTTTTCTCAATGAAAATGAGGATACGGGATCTGAATAATACTGTTGTGAGATCCTGGAAGCTGGACAGGAAAGTTTCCCTAGAGAAATAACAAGTGAAAGTGATCTAGTAATACAATTATTATCATTTGTCATTCATGGAATATATAATTTTATTCAATGAATAATAAAACTTCATGAATGGAGCAAATAAGAAGGTTGAAAGTGTATGGAAACAATGGAATACATTGCTCCAGTTTTCTCATGTTTGAGATTTTTTTATGCTTATATCCATCCACATTTCCATGTTTATAGTATGGGAAAGTATTTCTACTAGTGTCTCAGACACAATTTTCAACTTAATTAAATAAGTTTTACTATCGGTAAATATGGTAGTTTATTTTATTCTTCAAATATAGCTCGAAATATACAATTTTAAAGATGGAAATTAAAATTCAAGTAGCTATTTGTGGAGCTTACAAGTCTTAAATATTAATCTCTGGTTTTGAAGTATTGTTGAGTTCAATTCACATTTAGTAATCTGAAGATCACATTTAGTAATCTAAAGATCACATTTAGTAATCTAAAGATCACATTTAGTAATCTAAAGATCACATTTAGTAATCTAAAGATCACATTTAGTAATCTAAAGATCACATTTAGTAATCTAAAGATTATACTAAAGATTTAGATTCACATTTAGTAATCTGAGATCGATCTCAGTCAGGTAAAGGTTGTTTGCCCAACAAACAGCTACTAGAGTCATTCTGATTGGTTCTTGTAATATTGGTTGTCAGGCAACCAGAGCTTACTTGACTAAGATCGACCTCAATAGTTCCATAAGAAAGGGCCCAAGACTCTCTACCAATACATATTCATGGACCAATATGAACATGAACTTTGTAATTTGATATGTATGGTTCCATCTGGCCGATTATTTCGTTTTCAAGAACGTTCATGAGCACAGCGCACAGACTTTCCACCGATACATATTTATAGACCAGTATGAACATGAACCAATATGTATGGCCGTATGAATGGCATATATACGGTATATTGGAGCTTGTAAGGCTTGTGTATAGGCATATAGTTGCAGATTTAAGGCTGAATATAAGGCGGGCTTGTCGACACGATCTATTCAACAGGATGAAGGTGGCTTATGTGTGCTCAGATGAATAATGAAAGCAAAGATGATGTGCATGTGAGTCTGAGACAGAATATATCGACCAGTGAAAAGACTCTGTACAGTGAAAGGCTTACATAGTGGATATATATATACTGTAGTATGTAAGGCAGGTATTGTATGTAGTTAACCTCTGTTTAGTGCGTTTCCTGGCTGTGTGGTTTTAGATGCAACACAGGTGGCGAGAGGGGGGAGGCATTCCAAGCAGGGGTGCATTCCACCCCCCACTAACCATTGTTGGTCCGCTCGGCTGGATCGCTCCATTATTTACATGCTGTAGCCATGACGATAATATCTGCCTGCTAACTGTGAAATAATTATCGCCTCAACCTCCTCCTGCACTCCTCCTCATTCCTACTTTCCACCTCCTCATCTACATCTTCCTTCTCCTCGTTCTGCTACTGCTCCTCCTCGTCTTTCGTGACCTCTTCCTAGACCACCGCCTCGACATCCTCCTCCTTCTCTTCATCCTCGTCCTCCACTATCTCCTCCACCTCTTCTTCCAAATCGTTCTCTTTCCCCCCTCCTCTTCCTCGCCCTCCACCTCTTCCTAACACTCCTTCTTTCTCCTCCACCTCTTCCTAACACTCCTTCTTTCTCCTCCACCCCCTCCTCTTCCTCGCCCACCACCTCTTCCTCACCCTCACCGTCCTCCTAACTCTCCTCCTCTTCCTCATCCTCCTCCTCCTTCACCTCCTCCTCATCATACTCAGCCACTTCATCCTTCCCACCTTTTCCCAATTTCAGGAGAGGTAGTTCAACTACTGCTGTACTCTGTTGAAAATGATGCAGTTATCAGTTTAGTTCATTCATACTGGCAAGTGAAACGTGTTCATTTCCAGTTGGAATTTCAGTTGATCATTTCAGTTTTAGTAGTAATGGAAATGTGTCATGAATATAAATTGCATACTGATTACTCAGTTGACATGAAAATGGACGCACTTAAAAATGGTGATGTCTCTGTTTGCTATTTTAGTTATTGCCTTGCTTCGGTTCATGATTATTTCAGGTAATTATCATTTTTATACGAGAATTCATCTCTTTCAAAAGTAACATTGCAATGTAGGTCCACCCATCTCTCATCATAACCCACGTACAAGCCCCAAGATCATGTGGGCTTCATCCTCAGCAAACAAAATTACTCAAACATGAAGAATAGTGTAACAGAGCTTGGAAAACTTGTACCAACCTCAGCATTCAAGGAACGAATTTTGAAAGAATATTCTAGAAGAATCACATTATTCTTCCAATGAATACATTACAATACATTTGGGTTATTGAGATAAAGGTGAAAGGTGGAAGAAGAGTGTTGCTCCTTTGTAAACAAACATCGAGGAGATATAAATATGAGATTCAAATGAGGAGATGATCCATAACATGATAACTCTATTCTGACAACATGATTTTTTTTTTTTGGATGAGGATGTTCGGGCTGGGAATGTAGAAGGAAATATCAGTCTTTCATGTCTTACTACAGATATGTATCTTAGTTATATTGACATTTTATTCACGATATTTTCTTATAAAAGATTTGTAACTATTGTTTGTGAATCGAAATACTTCCATTTCTTTGTTGAAGTACAGATAATGTAATAAATATTGGATAAAATAATCATGTTTGATCACTCAATTCATAATATTTATTTAGATGGGAGTGATATTTAATTGTTCATTTAATAATACACAAAACAGAATTCATTAGAATGAAGGACCAACAGGCCCAGCCCAAAACTGGTTCAACCCCGAGTTTCGATTCATACACTAGTCCAAAAAGTAGGTTATAATTCTTCACTTTTAAAATTGAGCTCAATTTTCAAAAAGGTTTGCGGAAACACTTAAAAACAAGAATATCGGCGACCTACGTTTTCTTTCGTCATAGATATTTGTTTTCTTCCTCATGTGCCTCTATCCACTATTTTTCGAAGTGAAACAAGATATTCTAATCATATATTCGAATATTGCGAATTATACATTTTCCGAGTTCCAAACATGTCTTATCCTAAAATATTCATAAATTCTAGAGCACCGTCTCGATCTGATAGAAACAAGCTACAGGAAACTAGGAAACTATGGAATGTATACAAAGTTGTTAGCGAAGTCAAGTCAAGTTATTTGCATTTGGAAAACTTTCGAATGGTGGAAGGGGGAACATGATTCAGCTACTACATAAATATTTCAATCTATGGATCAAATCCTTGGAACCACCAATTAATCATTTTATTATTTCTTGTGAATTCACGCTAAAAGATAAAATTAATTCAGTTTCACATGCTCAAACATTATAAAGATTTAACACAGGAGATGGAAAAATCCCAGAACTCACCTAAAAGGCACAAACTGGCTTCAAAATTATTGCATCAACTACATTTTCTTCACACAATCACTCATCAATAAATATCATCGACGTGCCTCATTCAGTAGTCATCGTGTCTTCATATACAGATATTACACATTTACACAAAGCCACATTCCTCAACAATACAAGTAAACTTGCATATTTGAAAATTGACCCAGGAGATCGAAGAATCCTAAAACTTGCCATTATTTGTATGGCACAAACTTCTCTTCAAAATTACTGCATCAACTACATTTTCTTCACACAATCACTCATCAATAAATATCATCGTAGTACATCATCAGTAGTCAACGTGAATTCATACACAGATATTACACATTCACACAAACTCACATTCCTCAACAATACAAATAAACTTGCATATTTGAATAGTGCTGGAACGTAGTGAACAACATTTGAAAACTTGGAGCGCCTCCACTACTTGACAAATGAATAACTGAGTCTTGCTGGTAGGTGAAGAGGCACCACTTGTATGTATGTGTAGATGTATGAGTGAATTTGTGATGTGTTGGTGTGTTTGTGTGAGTGTTTGCCTAGTTCTGTTCTGAGGCAGAGGAATACTACTTGTGTGTACATGAATGTGTATATGTGAACTTGTAATGTGTATGTGTGTTTGTGTGAGTGTTCGGGTAGCTCTGTTCTCACAACTGCAGCAATTCGGAGACCATAGAGAGCGTCGCGACGCTGAAAAGACGTCCCAACAAGCACTACTCCTGCATTGCAGAATACGAGTGAGCATCCTCAGTCTCTATTCAGGCTCAGAGAATTTGCACCGTTACGCCAGCCCGAGCGCATGAAGCAAAATGTCTGAAGCAAACCGTTGGAATGCTATTCAAGGCGGCAAATGTTCTGCTCTAATGCTGCCATGTTACAATGGTATGCAGCTGCTGCTAACAATGAGCCGTTCTTTGATTTCAGGTGGGACCGTGCTGCTGTATTATGAACAGTTTTCCCGATTTTCCAGGCTGAATAACCTGAAAAGTAGTAGTAGTAGAGCCTACCTGAGGCTTTGAGGCGCCAAATATACGAGCAAAAGTACTGATGAGCTTTGTATAGCTGTGTATGTTGAGTAGCTTCTAATAAAGTGAGATACCAAGCATATTTTATCATTTGTACAATGATCCACGTAGATAGCCCAGGAATATTACAATGGTGGAATGAGTGGGAGAACAAGAGTAAAAGAGAAAAATATATCAGGATGAAGTGAAAGAGAAGAGGTAGTGGAAGAAGGAGAAGAAAAATAACAAGAAGAAGAAGAAGAAGAAGAAGAAGAAGAAGAAGAAGAAGATGATGATGATGATGATGATGATGATGATGATGATGATGATGATGATGATGATGATGATGATGATGATGATGATGATGATGATGATGATGATGATGAAGAAAATGCATCTGATAAATCAACCAAGAATATTTCTCCACTAAATATAGTCAGAAAAGAGCGAATACACAATATATAGTGAGATTCTCTTCGAACTGTCCACATTGGTTGAATGGAAAGTATTCTCATTTTAGTGATCTGGAATGCTGTCAAATGAAAGTTATTGTTACTGAAGTAACTGTCTTCATGTATTAAAAATTGGTTGAAGCAACAGAGTAAAGCACCGTTGGCATACCTTGCTCTCACTCCTATGGCAGCATTCTATGTATATAAAATATCAATGTTTCTATTCGAACATTGCAGACGGTTTGAAGTGAATCTCTCTTCTACCTTATAATAACCAAACCACTTTAACCCTCCACTGACACTGTCACATCTAATTGAATTTTTAATTGCGTTTTTAATTGGAAAACAGTGTAGTAATATTGAGAAAGCTTTCGGGGAATCCGATTTGCCAGCAGCTCAGTGACACCTTCAAGGGCCGGAAAGGCAAAGGTTGGTCAGTTTGCGGTTGCAAAGGGACGCCCTATGGAATTTATAGGGCATCGAACCGTATTGCCGCAGCCCTTACAGATTCGCACTAATCCCGTAGCGGATTAGCCAACGGAGGCCAACGGGAGGCCAACGGGAGGCCAAGGCCACTGAATTGACTCTGTTTATCCTTTTAGAGCAAGACCGTTCACTTTGAACTGACACCATTGGTTGGATGGGGAGTGTTGGTGCTGTTCATTACGAATGCTGTCAGTTCAAAGTGAATATCGCAGGGGAATTTCGGCCGGTGCTAGTGTTTATCGAGTAATATGTGAACGCAACGTGTAACCGAACGTAAGTTGACAGCTGGATCGCGTCATGCTACCGGGCAGGGAATTAGCCCTATTACGCTCTCTCTCCCTCTTGCCACATTCTCTCATCATTTTCTTCGTCAACATAGCTCCATTTCAAATAGTTCACTCTCTCATTCTCTTTCACACTTACTGTCTCTCACTCACTTTTTCTCTCACGATCTCTCACTCTCCATCACACCATCTCTATTACTCACTTTCAGTAAGATTCAAGGCTACAAAGTCGAAGAAAGTGATAGGAAGGCATTATTGCAACTTTTCCTCTTCCTCAGCCTTCTATATTAGATAGCTATGATTCAAGCAAATCCCAGATTACAGCATCCAATTGGATTGATAGGATAGTTTGCTCTTCAATTTAAAAAATAATTAATCTATAAAGCTATGGATTTGTCTTGGTAACAAGTTGAAACAACATGGCCGACAACGCCAATCGAGCTTTATGATTGGCCCAGACGTGAACTGAGCGTGTAGCTTTCATATTGGCTAACAAAAGCACTCTGATTATGACTGTATTTGAACCATTCTTGATTGGAGCTTTTCCCCTCAAGCGTTGCGTTAATACTTCAATGACTCTATTTGAACTTGATAAGGCTTTACTTCAATTTTAACAATTTTTCGTCTTATTTGTTCCAGTTTTCTATTGATTGGTATGACTTTTAGATGGCGTGATAGAATTCAATTCCATTTGATTCAATGATTTGATACTCGCTTTTATTTATTTTTGACTTTCTAGTTGTTGATGAAACATACAATTATTAATGTTCATACAATCCAATATCAAGCTGTCCATGTATTTGTCATTCCTATTTTGTGCTATTTTATCGATCAACCAGTCTCTGGCCACGTTTGTGCACTCAATTAAGCTTTGCTCTATTTGAAAACGGTTGTTTTGTGTTTGTTTCAGTTGACTGGAGCACACAGTATGACGCGGCAAGAGCTTACTTGAAAGAGCTGGACGTGACCAGCAACGTTTGGATAGGATTGAAGAGAGCCAATGCTGAAAGCGACTTTACTTGGACGTAAGTTGACATTGTTTCAGAATGGCGGCGCTGCTGTAATGAAATCTGTCACTTGCGACATGTTGAGTGGTCTGCTCGAGTGTAAAATGTAAAATTCCATCACATAAGCTTTTATGGTTGGAGACCCTTGGAAACAAGGGTTGCTTTCAATTTAGAATTTTGACATGACTTTGCGATGGAGATTAGGTTTGGAAATGGCGTTACCAAATTTTTTAGGTTGTTCAATTACGATTGAGTCTTTGACAGGAATGATAATAGGTTTTTACCATTACTGATTGAAAAAGAGGCTGTGTGTGCAGTCAGTCGTTCCGAGTTCCATTTTCTTGGAAACTGAAATTAATTATTGAATTAGTACGACTGAGAGACGCTATAAGTATTACATTGATATGAACCAACAAGGTACCACATGATAGTTATCTAAAGATAACATAACAATTATTTTTGAAATTAAAACGGTAAATGCTCAACGTTTAGCACTCTCTTTACGTTACAGGAAATCAACTCAAATTCAAATCCCAAATTCATTTGCTAAAAGTTCCAATACAAATAGACAGAATGCAACAATTCACAATCTATATAAATATAAAAGCGAAATGGCACTCAATCACTGACTGACTGACTGACTCACTCACTCGCAGAACTAAAAATCTACCGGACCAAAAACGTTCAAATTTGGTAGGTATGTTCAGCAATGTTCAATGTATGTTCAATTTCAGTTGGCCCTTTAGAGGCGCACTAAGAACGGGTTTGGAAAAATTTCCAAAGTTACGCCCAAAATCTGCGTTTTTACAGCGTTTTTTAGCGTTTTCTCAGCTTTATCGAGAACAAATGAACAGAAAACGCCAAAGATACGCCCAAAATCAGCTGTTTTTTGCGTTTTCTCAGTTCTTTCATCAAGTAATAGACAGAAAATGTTCAAATTTGGTACAGAGGTTTAGCTAGGGTCTAAAAATTTTGTGATGAGGTGACTTTAATCTTTAATAATCTTTCATCAAAGATACGCCCAAAATCAGCGTTTTTCTCAGCTTTTCTGCGTTTTCTCAGTACTTTGAAAAAATGCAGGCGAGCGAAGCGAGCCCGCTGATACCATTTTTGGACGAACCAGTCGGGGGTCCAGGGGGCGGAGCCTCCTGGCTAGACGGATATGGCGAGCGAAACGAGCCTGACGGCTAGTATATTAATATACAAGTAATAAATTATTTTAATGTTTTTTTAAAAAAAGTAATATTCAAATTGAATTGATTGCATATAATATTATATTCACATTTTTCGCAAATGTCAAAAATTATTTTTACAAATTGTGTTGCTCGACTAGCATAAGTATATATTTTTGCCCTAGTCGCTATTCAACCAAGCTAACTAAGTTTCAACCCAAGAATTACTACTGAGGGATGCATATATGTTTTGACGGAGATCCAATTACTTAATGTGTAGCTATTATTATTTGTCAGAAACTGACTATTGTAGTCGGACAGTTTGTTGACAGAAGACAGGTATAGAGCCTTCCGGTCGTTTTGCGAGTGAATTGACAGGCAGTCTGTCACAAAAATACCGAATGATAGCTGTCTAAACTAGTTAGAAAAATGATGGAAAAAGGTAGCACGCTTTATTTCAGTCTGTATTCCTTTTATCAGTTTTTCCCTGAAATTATGATGAATTGTCAGGCCCCGAAGATAGATGTGGAAAATTGTATTGACATTTGTGATTGTGTTACGTTCATCTATGGTATTATCAAATCGATCCATCAGTATTCGGTTCATTCAGTCATTTATTCATTCAAATATACGTACGTTTCAAATAGAGTTCATCAAGATCGGATTTATTTCAGCCCCGTTGAATTACCATCCTGATACTACTGTTTGATTGGAACTACATAGTATTTTTCATGAATGTAGATAAAAAATCGAATTTGATGTAAAAATAAGACTGCAATTCAACCCGATGTTTCATTGGAAGTTCGAAATTCATTCTTACTGGATCTGATGAACTAATCAACAATTGAACCTAGCTACTATGTTATCAAAAGGATTAGCTTGATTCCTATTCATAACACTTATTCAATTAATAACAAAATTCTATCAATTTTATCACTTCGATTAAATTTGAGAGGCATCAAACTTTTAAAAATAAAATAGGTACATGAACATTTTCAAATCACAGAAGATGTTTCTAGACTTGTGCTTAAAAGTCTGTTACAACAGGCTTTAGCCCTGCAACAATTCAATTCTATCAATTCTATTTTACTTCACCCCACTGCTATAAAATAACTAATAGCTCATTCACTATTCATTAGAGAATAAACTCACATTGGAATAACTGTACTCCACTAGATTCTATAGGTGCTGTACTCAGATTTATATTGATGAAGCATCGGTGATTAAAATCACCACAAGGCCCATTTTCGCATCAATTAAACTTGGGTTGAAACAGTTTTTGAGGAGCCTAGTGTCTTATTGCTGTTGCAAACCGTACATAAGTTTCATCAATTTTCTCTATTCATTTCCTATTATTGACAACATAAATCTCAATAATAACAAATCATAGGAAGATGCGACATCCTACATACCTAAAACTGCTCTCAATTCCAAATTCAAAGATATCAATAGCCAAATATAAGAGACTTTATGTGTTCATAGATTACATCATTTTTTCCCACTAATACTTGTACTAGTACTGTAATCTGCTTATACTGTACTATAGGCCGACCATACTTTACTGTACTCTGTACAATTTATTACTACAAACTTTTACTTTCACTAATACTTTCTTGTACTTTTCACTAATATGAATCTTCACTAGCCTACTATATTCAGGTACCCAGTATGTAGCTATAGGAAATGATCAATATTACTCTCACTTCGTAGTGACTGATTCTCTCACAATGTTATTTCTTATTTTGTTAATTGTAAAGGAACTACAAAGAGCTGAAAAGTGTCGGCTACTGGGCAGAAGCTTTTGCTACAAGCTAGTTCCTGTATGCTATAAATTATATTGGACCATATCAAAATTGAACGTTACTAGTACGCGATTTTCATTTTCCCATTTTCCTACTACAAAGAGCTGGAAAGTGGAGACTACAAGCAATGACTTTTCCCACAACCTAGTTTCTAAATGTTATAACTCATATTTGACCATACTAATATTGAACGTTACTAAAATAGTGCCTGATTTTCACTTTTCCCATTTTCCAACTTATAAAGAGACTATAAAGGGCTGAAAATTGGCGACTACAAACAATGAGCTCTCCCATTATAACCTAGTTTCTATATGCTATAATTTATATTGAATCATACTAATATTGAAAGTTACTAGTGTCCGACTTTCTTTTTTCACAATTTTCCAATTTGTTCAGGGACTACAAAGGGCTGGAAAGTGGCGGTTACTGGGCGGAAGCTCTTCCGACGACCGACACGGCTGTGTGTGCAGCTCTGGACCCAGCTGCCGACTTCCGGTGGCATCCGCTTAATTGTGGCGGACCGGAAGTTGCATCCTTCATATGCCAGCTAGAAGGTAAAAAGCACAGAATTAGCTTGTATTTTGATAAATTCTGTTTGAATAAAGTATTTCAATTTGGAATAATATTATAATTAGGTTGGGAATCAGAATAGGATATGTATCGAACCTTGTCAGCAAAAAAGCAACATAAGCCTCTCATGTGGGCTTCTTCAAGCAAAACAAAAAACAGACCTAGTTGAAAACATATATTTTTCCTGTATATTATAAGAATATTCCGAGTGCTTCTTCCTTATGTGATATTTCAAACAATCATAAGCATCAATCCACAGTACATGGAGAAATACATGCATAATGTAAGGGAGATGAAGATTGTAGAGTGAGAGAGGGGGTACAATTTACCCGACAACATTCAAGTCAGACATATTGACACGAAATGGTGATTGGTTACGAAGCATGGGCAGCAAAAGTCATAGTTGTGTATATCTAATTACAGATGGAAATTACTGCTATGTTGCAATTATTCAAATGTTAATGAATTTATAATTATTATTAAATGAAAATCCAAATTAAATTCTATAATATTCACCCCGAAGACTTCTGCTACTGCAAATATTGACAACAGGGTAAACAGCTAGATGGAAATTCGATGAGCGCTACAATTCAAAAATTAATTATTTTTGTCAGCCAGGAAAAAAATTATTTGTCATTCCCGGGCTGACAAATAATTTTTGAATAGTAGCGCTCATCGGATTTCCATCTAGCTGTTTACCCTGTTGTCAATATTTACAGTAGCAGAAGTCTTCGCGGTGAATTACAGCATTTAATTTGGATTTTCGTTTAATAATAATTATATCTAATTAATAGAAACAATATAAAACTTGTAGTTTCTAAACGGGTAGTTTTGTAGTTTCAATAAAAGGATGCTACATTGTTTTTATTAATTTGAATGAAGGAGCCAATATAAGTGAAGTGATTTTGTGTATTTCTATTTAACAAATTGGTTACTTCAAAAAAAAATTTGCCGATTTCTATCAATTATAGGCAAAATGCTGTTCAACAAATGAAAGGAGCAGTTTCTATGGTAAGGTGTAATCTTATAGTATCAATTAATAGCATTCATCGATTTCATTCATGAAGTGTTTTCTGAGGACTGCCACAGAGAAGAATAGAAGAAATCCTTTCAACTTTGTGTTAGTGTGGAAGATTTATCAATTTGAAAATTAGATTCAATATCGTTATAAAAGGTTTTAATCAAGTGTTTTATTCATTATTTGAATCAGTAAGTTAAAGGAAAGTTTAATCTCGTAAAGGAAAGTGAAATCGATGAGAAATCTGTTTGAGATGTTGAGACAAAAGTGGATCTTCAAGTTATTGCTGACAATGTAGAAACGAACAAAACGCGCACGCACACACACCCGCGCAAGAGCGTGTGGTAGTCGAATGGAAAATTTATACTAACAATAGAGACAGCTGAAAGCTTGTTTCGGATGGAATACTTACCGGGTGGAAAGCACTCAAGCTGGAGGGATTCAGTCATCTTTCACCATTGAGCTGTGAGCCCTGACATAACAGGTGATGTGAACCCACTCGAGGAGCGACGGAGCTCCATAGCATTGAATGGCAATCGATACAGCTCGTACACGCGAAACGACTGAATATTTTTGTGGAGCAAGGAAAATTTACAAGGTGTCTTCCAGAAAAGGGGATCCTACGATGAGGGAAACAGGAAAATTACTTTCAGAAAAAGAACTCTAGAAAATAACTGACACAATCGAATTAAATCAAGTTTTATTCAATGACATCACTTACGTAACAAATTCCGTTACACAAATGATATAAGAGATCATTGAATACAATACTGTTTGCTTATTAATTTCTTGTAGTAAATTGTAGTGAAATACATTCAGAACTTTACTAGAAATGCTTATGATATAAACTCAAATAGAAATACTCATATTTCTGGATACTGTGATAATAGACATTCACTTCAAACTATCAACAACAGTTGAATAGCAATCATTGATTTTATTCTTGAAGAGTGTTTCCTGAGGAATGTCACAGAGAAGCTTTTAACTTTGTAAGAGAGTCGAAAATAAAATCTCAAGTAAATCTCAAACTGTCAGCATTGTTGTTAATTATCAACTGCTAACAATTTTAGGTGAATCTCACTATAGCAATACTGAGATTTCCATCTCATAAGAGTATAGAATGTTTATTAATAAGAATGTTTTGGACTCGATTACTTGGTTCCTCTATTGTAAATTTTGTTTTCGCCCCACTTGGATGTAATGAGCTGGTTTTCGTGCGTCATATGGAGGCCGAAAGTGATTGTTTTCTGACCAGGCCGGTAAAATTTTTACGGCCCTAGGGCTGTAAAATAACCTTGAAGTCAGCTGATTCTGATTTGATGTGAACGTGTTTACAAAATAGTTTATGAAACGGAATCAGTTTAAGCTTCTAGAATTGAATAAAGTATTTGGCAATAAGATACTATCATTCTATTTGGATAAATGAAATACAAATAAGATATTATAAACCATTCAAATTCAATTTTCAGAGTATAATAGAATCTAACCTCAAACCTCCTAGTAAAGCGTTTATCACGGAACGTGGTGGATAAACGGAATCATTTTATGCTTCTAGAATTCAATAAAGTATTCTGTAATAATATACTATCATTTTATTTAAATGAATAAAATACAGATAAGATATATATTATCAACTATTCAAATAATTCGATTTTCAGAGAAGGATAGAACTTCTAACCTAAACTTCCATTGACATTCAGATCACATCAGATTGGCCAAATTTCAAGTGTGCTAAAACAGCTGATCAAAAACTTTTTCAAGTGTGATAAACCAGCTGATCAAAAACTTTTAATTATTTTTGTTTATCATTCAATAATTAAAACATTCATAATAATATCATCTTATTGTCATTTGGAAGAATAAAAAGTATAAACTCAACCGCTTACATAATTGAACATAATCTTTTAGGTTATTTAGACAAATCAGAATAAAAAATAAAAATACTTGGACAATTTCTTGATATTCAGATTTCCTCAGATTTGCTAGAGCTATGACCTTCCACTTTTGCTTTCGGAAGTGCTTATAATAGACAATGAGAATAATTATTATTCTCATATATATATTGTTTATTTTTGTGTGTGGCGAAAAATAACGTTCTCACCATGGGCAAAAATGTTTTTCCGGCTCTCAATCTTTTCTAGTCCTCGGCCTACGGCCTCGGACTTGAAAACCGATTTCGAGCCAGAAAAGTCTCATTTTCGGCCCTAGGTGCGAAATATACTATTGAATTCTACAGATATTAGATGAGGAAGACTTTATATTATTGTGAAAGGCACTGATTCAAAGTCAAAATCACTAGTTTCTGTTACCACAATAGTTTACTTTTTACACTAGTTTTGGCTACTACATCATAATGTGAACGAGTTTAATATAATTAATCTCTAGTTTCGGTTAACATCCGAACTAAAATCTTAGGGCCGGTTTCCGAGCTCGGGATTTAGCTAGGTCCTAGACTTTAAACAGCTGGAGTCAGAAAATTGGTTTCCCAAAACGGAGCGTAGTCGCAGTCATTGTCATAGTCACGTTTGAATTAAATTTCTAAAAACTAGAAAATTGAACACAAAATAGAATAAAGAGAAAATAGTGTAAAGTTTCAGCTATTTTGATTTATTTAGGAATGTCTAATTTCGTCAAGGAAAAACGTTTCCAATTATAGAAATGAGAAAATAAAAACTAAAAATACTGTTATAAAAGCTGCGACTACGCCCCGTTTTGGAAAGCCAATTTTCTGACTCCAGCTGTTTAAAGTCTAGGACTTAGCTAAATCCCGAGCTCGGAAACCGGCCCTTAGATGTTTTAATAAGTAAGTAGTTTTGACAATTTGTAGTCGTTTCCATATAATATGAATAGCAACACAGAAAGTTATCATTAGATTGATAAATAATCTATAATACAGACGTACATAAGTTTAGCATTACCTTTTTTGTTAGGGCTACTCTTAATTATCGAAGAAATGGTTCTTGGATTTTTAATTTCTTGATAAGTTTGGCTTAAAATATAATATACATACCACACTATCACCTTCACTACTAAACAGACAGAAGAGGATCATTGTACAATAGGCTACTTTTAAAGAATTAAGATAGAGATTCGAGAATAAGCATGAGATAATCTAGATTTCTGTAAACCTAATAGAATAACACCTGAGTTATTTTGGAAAGTAGCCTACTACTGGAAATAGTTCACAACATGCATTTGCCAAAACAATCTCACAAATTACCACCTGGAGAGCTCCAAAATTCATTGTAATAGAAATTCAGAAGAGGAGCTCATTTGCGAGAGGAAGTGCCACTACATCAGATGCGGTCGTTTCTTTCAGGAAGAACATCACTTTTCACTGGAGAAGAAGGAAGGGAAAAAGAAAAGTAGAAGAACAAAGTCTTCTGCTTTGCTGAATAATTGATGTCATCTCCCAAGGGGCGAAAATGTGATAGCAATTTTTTTCCTATTCACTCCAATGAGTTACAGAAAAGCGAGTAGCTAGCTACTACACTTCAATGTTTTATGAGTTTTATTTTTTATCAATTTCAAAATACAATCAGAAAGAATCAAACGAGTACGTTTAGTTTTTTTTTAAATTACAATTATTTACAATCAATATTGTACTAACTATTGAGAATATAAATATTACTTTCAAAATCGTATAATATTACATTTGATAATCAATTTTGAATCAAGAACTGAAAAAAATTAGTAAATTGGGGAAAATTCTCCATCAAGACAAATCTCATTCCCTATGAGCGCGATTTCGATTACTGTCAAACAACGTTATAAGTTTCCCGGACATTTCCAAATATAAGCTGCGTAACAGCTGATCTGCAAGACCACACAAATTAATGCCCGCCTGCGTTGACAGTGTTGGCATCAATAATGAGACCACAATAAATTATTAGCCTATTGGGCATTTTTTCTAGCGCCAACTTAATCAGTAGAGCTTCCTGCTCTGCCGACTCTGAAAACGCCTGAAAAAACGCCAAACATGGTCTCACCTTAAAACTTTCAAATTTCTTGGACTATACAATCAAAAATATCTGGCGAATTATGTTTGTTGTGAATAAATATAAAGTAAAAAATGTTGAAGCAAGAGAAACGCACTCTGAGCTCAATTATTATGCCTCTTGTGAAACAATGAGGTAATTTTCTCAATTATGACTATTGTCAAACAATGTGGTACTTTGTCATATTTTTAATTGATATAATATTATGTTGTATTCAAATTTCGTCCTGTTATAATGCTGCTTGTTTTGGATGGTCTTGTGATGTTACTCTTTGCTGTTATTGGAACAGTAATATTATACTTTGAGTTATAATTTTAGCTCACTGGATACAATGTTATACATTGATTGATAATATTGTTTGTTGTTTGCAGTTCCGGTGTGGGCTCGCCAAGAGGACGGCTGCATGTTGACGTCTCTGCCATCGCTGACGGTGACCTACCTGCCTGAGCAGGGAGCTGTCGAACTCATCTCAGACTGTGGTCTCGAGGGAACCAGACGCATCGCCTGCAAGGGACAAGCTGTGAGTCACACTTGAACTCAATTCAACTTCACTTAAACTGAACACACTCAAATACCACACTTGGGGCCGAAAAGTGTGGAAAGTGGGGCTACACTTGGGGCCGGAAAGTGTGGAAAGTGGGGCCACACTTGGGGCCGGAAAGTGTGGAAAGTGGTGCCACACTTGGAAAGTACTATGAGTACTTTCCCTCAAATATTACAAATTATTTGAAGGGCGATAAACAGATTAGATAGTGGTTCAAACAAACATTGATCTGCTCTGGTTGTAACTTGTTAAAGCTGAATAACGATGATTTGAACTGGATTCCTATATCAGTATCAGAGAACGTGTTCGATGCAGTGAAAATATTATTCCTATAAGTAATAATGGAACTAAACCTATTCAGGCCGGTCAAAAAAGTATAATTATTCCCATTAGAACTCAAGGAAGTAATATTTTTACGGTGCCAACACGTTCAGTGATACTGATATGTAGGGATCTAACCTCAAACTTGGAATGTGACAAATTATAATAAAAATGAATTCATAGCTTTATGTAATCCCAAATTGGCGTTGAACTCAGATTATGCATAATATGTTCTCATACTATGAATATGTAACACTAGTTCCAACCAGAACTAAAATAAACTATAAAATCAACCTTCAAAATTCAAAATTTTTAAATCATTATTCCTGGACCAAAAATCAAGTGACGAAGCAGTGTGTGATTACATAACCTTAACTTTTGGACAACATTAACATTTTATCAAAATTTTTAGAGAGAAATAGTACAGGCTCAGCCTAGTTTTTCCTCCAATGTCATAAGTGTATTATGATCATAATGTTTTATACAATAAATGAATGAATAAATGAGTGAACCAGAGCAGATCACCTTTAACCAGTTGTTTAGCCAGTTCCATAGTTTTGAATAGAACCTGGTTTGCATTGAGAGTATTGGCCAGAGTAGGAAATGAAAAACTGTTTTTTGGTAAAAAAAAAATAAATATCGAGTGACCTGACTGGCTCAGGTCTGTTGTCAGAGTTTTCAGGTTGTAACTGATCAATTTCAGGGCCTCTGACAACACCTAACGGCTTGTTCGGGCAGCCGGGACCGACGAACGTCCATCCGAACCACGGATTATGTTCTTATGATGTAGGCCTATCATGCTTATTTTCTTGTCAATCATGAGATGTAGTGTCATATTTTGGGAAAAAACTATTGAGAATGAATCGTGAAGAGATGATGGAACCAGACTGTAATTTCAATAATTCTTATACATTTTTACTAAATGATCCTTCCATTATGTTTGAAGAATCAAGAAGATATTATGAAAGAACTTTCTTGGGTAATATATTATGTATGTTAACTAAATCTATGTAAATGATCCATGAATCATTTTAATAATTCTAATACATTTTTACTAATTACTCTTCTATTACCGTATGTCTTGGAGAATCTTGAAGAGATGATAGATCAACCCTTGAGTGATCAATGCAATTTTTACAACTCTAGAACTTTTCTACTAATCATTCTCTCATTATGGTTTGAGGTAGCCTATTGGGGAAAGATGAAACCGTACTGTAATTTTAATAATTCTTATATAATTATATATTTTCACTAACCATCCTTCCATTATATTTGAAGAATCGATAAGAGATTATGGAACAACTTTCTTGGGTAATATCTATGTTACCTAAATCTAACTAAATGATCTATGAATCATTTTATTAATTATAATACATTTTTACTAATCCCTCTTTTACTATATCTCGAAGAGATGATAGAGCAGCCCTTGTGTAATAATATCAATGCAATTTTAACAACTCTAGAACTTTTCTGCTAATCATTATATCTCATTATGGTTTGAAGTATTGTGGATATATGATGAAGCAACTGTGATGTGAAACGTCAATACAATTTATTATCATTTTACATCTTTATCAATCATTATCTAATTCTTTTTTGAAGAACCGTGAAGAGATGATGAAGCAACTGTCGTGTGAGACATCGACTGAAGCGACAAGCAGTGGTGGATGGGGCGACAACGAGCTCCCCACGAGGCATCGACGTGACACCGACGTCACGCCTGACATGGCCAGTGAACAGAGCAGTCTGCCCACTACTGAAGGTGGGTCACGCCAAAAACTGTCTCAAATTCAAGTCTCATTATCAAGTCGTCTTAAATCAAGAATTATTATCAAAGAATCAGACTTACAGACATAGATACACAGTAGAGACTTCAATTTGAAAGATCAATCAGGTTTTGATTAATACAGTGGTTCTACATTTCAACTTGAAAATGACCTCAGTTAGGGTCGAAACTAGTTGTTGAACTATTTTAAAGTTTTTAAAGAATAAAGGGTACTTCAAGATGTTTATATTTATTGTTTTTATCAATTTGTTAAAAAGTAGCCCATGTGAGTGAAGTGTTTCCAGTGATACATTGATGCATACAAAGACAGACAATACAGATTCCAAATCAGGGGTGCCCACAAGGGGGGGCATGGCGCAATTTGCGCAATCAACATTTTTTTTACATTCTATGTCAACATTTTGAATCGTGGCTAAAAAATCAAGGTATTAAATAGAGATATCCTAATGTAGTTAATTTTAATACTTTTTCCCACCTTTACAATGTTATATTTTGCAAAGTGTAACTCAATATAAAGCATGAAAAATACAATTGATAATATGTTGTATGCAGGAATTTTAGTATTTTCAAGCCTATGAGTTTGAAGGTAAATCTTTGACAAAAATAAATTATAACTTCATCATCCACTATTATTCTGATTCCCTTTGCTTGATTTTAATTTTTAATGGGCCTGTGTTTGAGTTTCCTTGCTGTTGCAACCTAATTTTCTCAAAAGCACAATGATAAGTTAAATTGTAATGTACATTTTAATCTAATAATTATCTCAATTTCGAAGGCGTTTCATGATGATATTAATGTCTCTAAAATGAAAATGCAATTTTAAACAATATCGCAAATTCTAGTGAATTTGACAGAAGAAAAAACTTCTTTTGTCAAAAATTTGTGAAAAATATAAAATGAAGCCAATTCCAATCTTTCAAATTTACACCCTATTTACCACACAGTAATCAAGTGATTATTGTAATGCTTCATAACTTTTTTCTGTTTTGTATAATAGTCCAGTCAAATGGTCGTTTTTCAGGAAACAGCCCGAAAGAATTTTTATCGACGGTTCTATATGTATTTTGGGGCGCTGAATTCTAATCTGAAATTTTCTGACACGCCAGAGGGCGGCTTCACCCCCAAAACTCCCAAAATTTCGGTCTTTTTTCAAGTTTTTTATTTAATCTTGAGAACCTTTAACTTTTCGAGAAAAAGCATTCTCTAAAATATTAAAGATAATAAAATTTCCAATAAATTGAGTGGTCGTGCAGGATTCTACGATTTTTGATTCTGGAGCTAAAAGTTTTCAAAAAGGGGTATTTTTAAGGAGTTTTCAAAATTATGCAAACCAACCACTTCTACCCTATACAACTAGGATTTTTTCTAGTAATGATAGAGAGTCACACATCACGTTAATTAACAATATTAATTCTGAACAGAATCCCTGAGGTACCTATTTTTGAATTTAGTAGAGGTGGGAGGGGGAATACTCCCAAAAATAGAAAATCATGTCCTACAGCCAAAATTCAAATTTCCATTATAATACCTTTTCATGGCCTTCCTAACAAAAAAGAAACATATTTCAGCTGAAATCACCTTACGAGGGTTATGTTCTATGAGAATCACTCATTAGATTTCAGTAATTCCTAGTGGGGGGCACACATAAGGATACGTCCAGGATCAAAACTTTAAACACATAACTTTTGACTGCATGATCATATTCAACTCACAAGTGATTAGTGAGTGTTATTTTGTTATTCAATTTGGTATGTAAACAATCTAAATTAGAACTTTTATGTTTTCGAATATTTGGACTAAAAATTTTACTTGTGTATGAAACATAACCTACTTTTTGGAATATTAAATATTCCAACTATGAATTTTATAGTGTATAAATCAAAATTCGGGGAAGAAACAGTTTTGGACTGTGCCTGTTAGTCCTTCCCCAATCATTTCGAATAATTGAGTTCTGTTTATCAATGAATGAATAACGAGCAAAGCTCGGTGCCCAGATATTTGGTATTAATAGATAGAATTTACAAAATGTATTTGTCAGATGATATCTTTATTCCAAAAACCAAAACATTTATAGATACATTTTGTTCGAATTGTGTTATTTACTCCTGTAATGTTAAAAATCAAATACTACCAACAACACAACATCAGTGACAACCAGTTCCAATTTATGATAAATATCGGGGCACCTAGCTCCGCTCTGGAGTACCTACAAAACTACAAAAGCATATAAAAATTATTACGAAAGAAGAAATTATAATAAATATTCATAGTTCATACGGAAAGGTTCTATCTAATCACAGTGGATTGAGATTAATTCGCAGAGGAATGCAAAAATTTCTCTCACAAAAGCATGTTAAATTTTAATCCTGATGATTAATTTCACGTGAACAAAATCACAGAAGACCATCTCAAAAAGATAGCTTATCTGATTGGTTCTACTGGAATTAATCAGGATTAAAATTTAACCGGCTTTTGTACAACTGCCACTAAGTACCTGATTGAATTAGGTACAAAAGTTCAACAGCTGAGTCATAATTTTGTCTCAGTCCCACACACATGCACTCGCTCACTCACTTCCATCATCAAAAGACGACGAAATTATCAGATGTTTTTCCAAGAATGAATAAATTCTTTTAATGTCCTTCAGCGAGTTTCCCCAGGGATGAGAACTAGTGCAATCGAATTTTTATATTATAAACCTACTATTTTCTGAATTTCGTGAGAATCGTTAGAGCCGTTTTCGAGATCCGGTGAAATACAAACATACAAACATATAAACATCTAAACATTTAAACATCTAAACAGAAATTGCTCGTTTAATAGTATAGGATTTAGAATTATCACGTACACCCTGAGTAGCTTCAGAGGTGGGTGATTGATACCCAGGTGTTGCTCCTGGATGACTTTGCTCAGTCGTAATGTGGGCGGGGATAGGAGGCAAGTCGAAGTTCCTCTTCCTTCTTCTTTGTTCCTCAGCTGGCGTGAACAGCCCCTCCTGGTGCTTCTGACGGCGTGAAGGTCGCTCTCTTCTCTGATGACACCACTTTGATGTAATTTTGTATCGGCCTTACGGCCTCGGTTCCGCTCCAGTGAAGTAGGAAAAGGAAGGACAGACAGGATAGGGACGGCAGACAACGGTCCGCTGTGCCCTGGGGAGAAGGAAGAATAGGGACGGCAGACAACGGTCCGCTGTGCCCTGGGGAGAAGGAAGAATAGGGACGGCAGACAACGGTCCGCTGTGCCCTGGGGAGAAGGAAGAATAGGGACGGCAGACAACGGTCCGCTGTGCCCTGGGGAGAAGGAAGAATAGGGACGGCAGACAACGGTCCGCTGTGCCCTAGGGAGATGGGAGGACAGGGACGGCAGACAATGGTCCGCTGTGCCCTGGGGAAATGGGAGGACAGGGATGGCAGACAACGGTCCGCTGTGCCCTGGGGAGAAGGGAGGACAGGGACGGCAGACAACGGTCCGCTGTGCCCTGGGGGAATGGAAGGTCAGGGACGGCAGACAACGGTCCGCTGTGCCCTGGGGAGAAGGAAGAATAGGGACGGCAGACAACGGTCCGCTGTGCCCTGGGGAAATGGGAGGACAGGGACGGCAGACAACGGTCCGCTGTGCCCTAGGGAGATGGGAGGTCAGGGACGGCAGACAACGGTCCGCTGTGCCCTGGGGAAATGGGAGGACAGGGACGGCAGACAACGGTCCGCTGTGCCCTAGGGAGATGGGAGGACAGGGACGGCAGACAACGGTCCGCTGTGCCCTGGGGAAATGGGAGGACAGGGACGGCAGACAACGGTCCGCTGTGCCCTAGGGAGATGGGAGGTCAGGGACGGCAGACAACGGTCCGCTGTGCCCTGGGGAAATGGGAGGACAGGGACGGCAGACAACGGTCCGCTGTGCCCTAGGGAGATGGGAGGACAGGGACGGCAGACAACGGTCCGCTGTGCCCGGGGGGAATAGATGGTCAGGGACGGCAGACAACGGTCCGCTGTGCCCTGGGGGAATGGAAGGTCAGGGACGGCAGACAACGGTCCGCTGTGCCCTGGGGAAATGGGAGGACAGGGACGGCAGACAACGGTCCGCTGTGCCCTAGGGAGTTGGGAGGACAGGGACGGCAGACAACGGTCCGCTGTGCCCTAGGGAGATGGGAGGTTAGGGACGTACGGCAGCCAACGGGCCGCTGTACCAGGGCAGGAGGTCGGGGACGTACGGCAGCCAACGGGCCGCTGTACCAGGAGCAGGAAGGTTGTGAGCGGAATGCTGTGGTCTGGGGCTCGTCCGGCCTTTAAATACTCCCCCAAAGTGGAGGGGATGGAGTTGAGCCGCCGCCAGAGGCGGTGGAAATCGTCTTGATGCGCGGAAGATGGTGCGCCATCGGTACCTCCCTTATCTCCGCGGTCAGCTAGCATTGCTGATAGCCGAGCGTCTTTCAATAATATTATTAATTATTTAGCAATATCTTCCGTCACAATTTTACTTTGTGACACCCCACTCCTACTTGGGGGGGGGGGGGTCGGAGCCCTCTATGGCACCACCTTTAAAGGCGTGAGCCATCTAGGCATCACCTTAAGAGGTGTACACCTCCCAGGCATCACCTTTAGAGGTGTATGCCACTCACTATGATCATCATCTACACCCGGTCCACCAGGTACATATTTACATCGTCCATCTGGAAATTGGACTTTCATGCGTGGCTTGCCAGCCCGTTTACGCTTACCAGGTGTTGAGACTCGGTGACACAACACTGGATCCTTATTCCTTGAGAGTCCTGGTCTGGGATCCTGGGACTGTGAGACTACTTCCTTGATGGTCAAAGACTGTGTTGGCTCTTCTACAACCATATCAATGGGGGGTGGTACTAACTTTTCCACATCACTCTCGGAGCTACCACTTGTATTGGTGGCTGGGGCATGAATCGTGGCCTGCTGTTCATACTCAGTCATCTCATCCCTGTGATCCATCACAATGTTGCCCCAGGATTCTTGCCTTGGAATATATGACATCTCTGCCTTTCTATCAATCAAGGCATTGGGTTTGACCCTGTTCAAACCAAACTGCATGAATATCCTTTTGTCGCGATCCTTGTTGTCCTGAGATTCGGATTGTACAGCTGATATTGTTGGTACTGCTGTTGTCTTAGTCCCCAATAAGAGAGATCGCGACATTATTAGCAGACTTGTAGGATTCAGTTGGGGAGGATCCCACTCTACCTCTCTCGTGAATGTGTGAATATTCACTCTGTTTTCACGCATAAATTCCATGCCTAATAGCAACTCTTGTCCAAGTCCTTCCATTATAGACGCCACTAGTGGAACTGTGATTTGTCCTATAGTTACATTAGTTGTCAGCTTCCCATTTAATGGGGTAGATCGTCCATCAGCTAATATCGCGTGGTGACGTGCTGGTTCTTTCCGTATCATCCCTATTTTCCGGAGAACTTCATAAACCTCATTACTCATATAATTAGCTTCAGCGCCACTATCTAGCAATGCCCGACACTTTTTACCACCGATTGTCACAGTAATGAATAGTCTGTTGTCCCTTGATGACTCTTCAATCACAGGAATCATGTGTGCCGTTCGCATCACTGCTGTCTTGTTCGGAGTTTTATTCTCCTTCTGCACATCACAGACACATTTCAGTGCTCTCTTTCCGCTCCTTTTACATGGTGGGATATCGGGACAGTGTGATCTCCAGTGCCCCGGTCTCTTGTATTGCCCACACATGGGTTCAGATTCACTAAGAGATGGTCTGTTACTAGTAGGGGCTATAACTGTCTCAACCTTGAGCCTTGTAATCTTTTTCGTGTCCTCAATCATGTGAACTCTCGAATTCTGTCTATTCTGTTTCTCCTCTGCTTTTATTTGTTCATACTCCCTCGCGAATTTTTCCAATTCGTCAATACTATGAACATCCGATTGCCGAATATACAATTTGTACCGAGGGAGGAGATTCTTATACACTCTCTGTAATTTATTTTCGTCTGTGAAACCTCCTCGTCGCCTCATGAGTGTCAGTACATCTTCGAGAAATTCGTCAAACGATTCTCCTTCCCTTTGCTTCCTTGCCTGAATTAGATTCTCGAGGTCCTCCTCATAGGTAAGTGGGTAGTAGCGTGATCTGAAATCTGTCACAAAATTGTCCCATGATTTCCACTGGTCACGACGATTACGCATCCATAGAGTAGCTTTACCAACCAGTAATTCAGGCAGCGCGACTAGTAGCTGGTTGCCAGTGAGCCCATAGGCTTGTTGTAGCTCGTCTAGCCTTTCCAAGAAGCTGGGAGCATCTGATTGGCCGTCGAATGACAGTCTCCAGCTTCTTACCTTGTCACATACCGCCCCTGGGTCCATGAGAGGGTTTGTGTGAATATTGGTTCTAACCTCAGTATGGGTACCTGTCACCAAGTGTTTACTTCCCCCACTGCTTCCGCTCATTATGCCGGGTCTTGGGCTGGGATAACGTACTGCCATCTTCTTATGTTGTTCTACTAACAACTTTCTCAACTCAGCAAGTGTTCCAGATGACACTATGCCCCAATCTTGTAGAAGATTGAATGCCTCATCCTTTTTCAATCTATAGATCCAGGAAACTCTGGGGTCAGCTATCACCTCGGGGTTTATGTCCTCGACCGACTGATCCTCTATCAGCTCCTGGTGCTGAGCATCTAAAACAGCCTCGCCTTGTTCACTCATGATAATTCTCACTTCGTTGCCTCGTGCCCCACGTTGGGCGCCAATCTATCACGTACACCCTGAGTAGCTTCAGAGGTGGGTGATTGATACCCAGGTGTTGCTCCTGGATGACTTTGCTCAGTCGTAATGTGGGCGGGGATAGGAGGCAAGTCGAAGTTCCTCTTCCTTCTTCTTTGTTCCTCAGCTGGCGTGAACAGCCCCTCCTGGTGCTTCTGACGGCGTGAAGGTCGCTCTCTTCTCTGATGACACCACTTTGATGTAATTTTGTATCGGCCTTACGGCCTCGGTTCCGCTCCAGTGGAGTAGGAAAAGGAAGGACAGACAGGATAGGGACGGCAGACAACAGTCCGCTGTGCCCTGGGGAGAAGGAAGAATAGGGACGGCAGACAACGGTCCGCTGTGCCCTGGGGAGAAGGAAGAATAGGGACGGCAGACAACGGTCCGCTGTGCCCTGGGGAGAAGGAAGAATAGGGACGGCAGACAACGGTCCGCTGTGCCCTGGGGAGAAGGAAGAATAGGGACGGCAGACAACGGTCCGCTGTGCCCTGGGGAGAAGGGAGGACAGGGACGGCAGACAATGGTCCGCTGTGCCCTGGGGAAATGGGAGGACAGGGACGGCAGACACGGTCCGCTGTGCCCTGGGGAGAAGGGAGGACAGGGACGGCAGACAACGGTCCGCTGTGCCCTGGGGGAATGGAAGGTCAGGGACGGCAGACAACGGTCCGCTGTGCCCTGGGGAGAAGGAAGAATAGGGACGGCAGACAACGGTCCGCTGTGCCCTGGGGAAATGGGAGGACAGGGACGGCAGACAACGGTCCGCTGTGCCCTAGGGAGATGGGAGGTCAGGGACGGCAGACAACGGTCCGCTGTGCCCTGGGGGAATGGGAGGACAGGGACGGCAGACAACGGTCCGCTGTGCCCTAGGGAGATGGGAGGACAGGGACGGCAGACAACGGTCCGCTGTGCCCTGGGGAAATGGGAGGACAGGGACGGCAGACAACGGTCCGCTGTGCCCTAGGGAGATGGGAGGTCAGGGACGGCAGACAACGGTCCGCTGTGCCCTGGGGAAATGGGAGGACAGGGACGGCAGACAACGGTCCGCTGTGCCCGGGGGGAATAGATGGTCAGGGACGGCAGACAACGGTCCGCTGTGCCCTGGGGGAATGGAAGGTCAGGGACGGCAGACAACGGTCCGCTGTGCCCTGGGGAAATGGGAGGACAGGGACGGCAGACAACGGTCCGCTGTGCCCTAGGGAGTTGGGAGGACAGGGACGGCAGACAACGGTCCGCTGTGCCCTAGGGAGATGGGAGGTTAGGGACGTACGGCAGCCAACGGGCCGCTGTACCAGGGCAGGAGGTCGGGGACGTACGGCAGCCAACGGGCCGCTGTACCAGGAGCAGGAAGGTTGTGAGCGGAATGCTGTGGTCTGGGGCTCGTCCGGCCTTTAAATACTCCCCCAAAGTGGAGGGGATGGAGTTGAGCCGCCGCCAGAGGCGGTGGAATCGTCTTGATGCGCGGAAGATGGTGCGCCATCGGTACCTCCCTTATCTCCGCGGTCAGCTAGCATTGCTGATAGCCGAGCGTCTTTCAATAATATTATTAATTATTTAGCAATATCTTCCGTCACAATTTTACTTTGTGACAGAATACATAAACTTGCCGACATTATATATTGTATGAATAAAATCGTTCCAAATTTGTATGAATGTTCACCAAAATTGCTATGCAATATTCTTTTGCAATATAAGAATATCAATGATATTATTATTCAACTTTTTATAAGTAACCTTTACATTTAAAAAGCAAAGCCTCCCTTACTTATCTTCTAGTATCCTATTGAAATATTTTTCATGTAGTTTACCCTGATGTAATGTTGTACTTTTTAGTCCTCCCGAACAAGAACGGGTGCACTGCTAGTCTCAAAAATAATATCAAAAAGATACTTTATTTCTATTTCAAAAGAGATAAGAAACGATGGTATATATTTTTATAATATTATGAAAACAGAATGAATTCCCCACAAGAACAAAGGTGAATAATGTCCTTTGGAAGATTAGAATGTAAGATGTGAATTTTATTGTCATACAATGAGCACTGACTAATGTTAAAAACTAAAGGGTTGGGAATTGGGATACTTTGGGAGGGGGGGCATTACACTTGGATTGGGGGAGGGCATGCACCATTGCCCTTGGGGGGGCTGGGCACCCCTGTTCCAAATTGAGAAATCCAATCCGGGTTCAATAATTGCAATTTGAGAGATTCAATCATGGTTTCTCCCTCAATCTCTGAAATTAGAATCTTTATTGTCTGCATCAGTCTGATCAATGTATTACTGTATGAATCTCTGTGTAAATCAAACCCTGATAAATCTTTCAAATTGACAACTGTACTGTCCGTATATGTCTGTAAGTCTGTTTCTATCATTATTCGATCAGTCTTTGGTGGATTATGTTTCAATTGGATTGGTCACTTAGGAAATAGTGTTGAGAATAGTGAAGCTTTGTGTTGCAATGCAAAAATATTACCTGGGAATCCTGGAAATTCTATCATTGTAAATGATTTTCTAATCTCGATAGCAACTTCAAAGCAGGAAGCATACTTTCATAGAAGCAAAGTGAAGCTTAGTGGAAGCCTGGTAGCATAGTGGAAGCATAGTACTTTCATACTCCAAGAATTGAGGAAGATGATTGGAACTTTCTCTTATTCGAAATAACACATTCTCTTAATGTAACATCGTTCAATTGTCATCATTCATATACTGTTACACTCTCTATTTTCTTCTAAGACACGGCCTGTTTCGGGTATTCATCCCATTATCAAGTGTTCATGATGAGACGAATATCCGAGAGCGATCGTGTCATGAAAGAAAACAAGAAATGCCCTAATAATATCATATGTAATATGAAGAAGCCCCATAGAAATGAATGACATTATTGAAATATAGTGAGAAAATATATAAAAATAAATTATAGTGATGAGAATAATGAGTATTGTTTAACCACTCAAAATTAAAGTGTATGCACAAAAAATTATAAATTTGTTTTAAATAATGAAACCTTATAGTACATCCATTTCCATAATTAAATAATAGTATGAATAACTATTAGCATTTCTCAAATTTTATAGTTTTGTAAATATTTTCAGGTTTAACTGAAGTGGACGTTATGGAAGAGGTTACCGTACACCCTGCCTCAATGGACGAAGAACTCCAACCCTCCACCACTCTCGCGCCCGAGGTGTCGTCCCAAGTCCTCCCTCAGGAGATGTCAGCCGCTGAGGAGCCCGTGCAAACCTCACCCGAGCTGCTCCAGGAAGAAATCAACTCACTCACCAAAGAAATAGCCGCTTTCAACTCCACAACTAAACCCGTTGCCAAGGACAACGAACTGGCTGAGAAGATGGCTGATATTCCGTTGCCTGATATACATCTGAAGCACAATTACGCCGGGATTACATCTGATGAGGCATCGGAAACAAACCCTGCTGGTAGGAGGAATGTAGTGTTGACTTCCAAACCATTGCCGCCATCTTTGAGAGGAAACTCGCCCTTCATTGAGCCCTCAAATACCACCTCCAAATCTAACAACTCGTCTGAGGAGAAGGATGACTCGAAACCTATTGAGAAAGAGTCACACGAAGTTTTCAGGGAGGCCAAGTCTTCAGATGTTTCCCTACCGGAGAAAACCGAAGGGAAAGTTGAGAAAGGTGCGGGGGTTGCCGTTTTCCCACCCCTGTCTGTGTACCCCAGTTCGAAAGAGGAGTCCGAAGAGGTCACATCAGCTGAGAACCATACCTCGAGTTTGGAGGTTGAACTGCACGTCAAAGCCACAAACAACGGATTGTCCACTACGGAGTCAGCTGTCACAACAGGTGGACCTGTGGGCGATGATGCCAAGTTTTTTGTGAGAGTCAACACCGAAGTCGGTCCCACCGAGAAGCCAACCAGCACCCAACGGGTTGGATCCGACAGTGACTTCTTGTTTGTGTTGACCGAAAGCCCAGAGAAGGCTGAGGGGACATCCGTGGAGACATCGAAGGAGTCCATGGTGATGGGCGCTGTCACTCAGCAGGAGGAGGACGAGGAGCAAGCCCTGGAGGAGGGAACCGAACCCGAGGCTCCTGAAAGACCCAACAGGGGGCGCCTCCTTGTCAGGCCACAGCATCACTCCTTCTACCCATCCCTACTCAACAGGGTACTTGGCTAAGTATCCAACTGCAATATGAGGGATATGTGCATTAATTTGTATGATGTGAGTGAGAAAGTGGGAGAATCTAAAATTGAGAAGGCAGAATGAGAGGGAGTGAGTAGTTAAAGAAAAATAATATTAATATGCTTCACTCTATTCGTGTAGTAATAATTGTTATAAATGTTTTATTTTTGTCACGGTGCAGCTCAAATTAATCTTCGTACTGCTCGCTTTTTACTGGAGTTGGACTCTCTTCGCAGGACTTTGTATTCTCATTCAGGAATTTGAGAGTATTAGAATGTTATTTGAATAAGGAAAACATTTTTTCAATGGTGAGTTGGAAGATATGTGAACATCGAATGTATGAGAGTAAGGGGATACCATCGAATTTGGAATTGAACTGATTTGAATTTGATTTTGAGTTATGGATATTTGAAATGTGATGGAGTGAAGATGACCTTCTGATCATCCTCATGATTTAAGATTGTCAATTGAGGGAGAAATATGGGATTTTTATATTATATATGGAGCTTTTATTGCTGAAAATGACATATGATACGTATACCAACAGTATACAGCCAATTCTATGACAGGATTTCAGTGATGGAATTTATTTGTAACATGCAAGAATTATCCAAAATGATTGAAATAGAAGAACAAAGAGAGATTGTCCTTGATGACACTAACTAGGAGGAGATAGATCGATGAGCTTTTGAAGAGATGAGATATGGTTTTGTGACATAAAAATTTCGATTCTCAACAGAAAAAACTTGAATATCGACTGAACTTGAAAATCCTCTCAAATTGATTTGATTACAGAAATTGAAAGGTTTGATTGATACTTTTCAACAATTAATAGACCAAATATTGAATTAACAACAGTATTTGAATTGTTGAATGAAACAAAGAGAAATAATGATGCTATCTTTGAAGAAAAAAGTGGTTTGACAATTATCACCGAGTGAATCTGATGTTGTTGCAAACTATATAATACGGTAACTCAATTCTCGAATTAAAAAATTCATTAAAGTCAAACACTTTCCAAATACTGAAAAGTCCTGTGAAGAGAACTGCTCACACAGCCACATGTATGATAAATTGTAACATAGTAATATTATTGACTTGTGGAAGCTACACACATACACCAACGTAATATAAATGATGTTGAAAATAATCATTACTAGGTAGTCCACTTGTCCATATCCATATTATGGTCCATGTTGATGGACTTTATTTATTATTAATCCATTTTCGAAAGCACTGCGCGCAAACACACACATGCACTATCACACTCATTCTTTCATTCTTAAAACACGCACCGTCCTGTCTTGACCCGTCCTGTGCACTCAAGCAAAATAAAATTATTAAAATAAATTAATATTATTCAACTAAAATAAGCGAGTGACATTTCAACGGTTGCTCAGTCACAACTATGGTAACGTGTTTTAATCTTACACTTATAGATATATTAGGTGGAACATTTTTAACTAGTCTAAAAATTGTACAGCTAACGTGCCGTATAACACAGCTCATTCTCTGAAAAACCGATCTCAAATATTAATAATGGAAAGCAATGCTTCTAGTTAATAATCACTTATTGCTGTTTAGAGAAGCACTAAAATGAAGCACTAAACTCAAGCACCGACTGATCAACACATTTTATTCCCAAATATATAATATCAAAGTATGTATATAATTATTCACATACTTGGTATCAATATGCCTAGAAATGTATTAATTTATGTGCTATGTAATAATTATTTAATGGATTAGAAATCACAGTAGGAGCTAGGCTGGTTACAGAAAACAATAAAAGATGTAGAGTAAAATCAATTGATGAATATGAGATTGTTCTAATAACAACAGGTATTGTCTTATCTTTTCTCAGTGAAATAAATAATGATTTCGCCAACCTAGAGATAAAATAATACGAAAAAGGTGTCAAAATAATATTATAAATAAACTACTCATAGTTTTATAGTTATGATAAATAATAATTAGTATAGAATGTTATACAGACACTAAAGTGTCTTATTCATTGTATTCAGTTGGTAATGAATTTCAGTTATCATTGGTTATATGATTTCACAATATAATACTCTGAAAATATAAGCTACTCGTTTTGGGAGATTCCCTGATTATATTTGTTTGCCTTATGCAATAGATAAATGATTTAATAATATTCATGTTGGATAATATAAAATAAATTAATAGTAGCCAGTCGAAAATAATGAGTTCAGTGTTGATTTTCTAGATTTTCCATAGATAACGGAAAATTGAATGTTCTCAAATTTGAAATCTAATTATGAAAGCATTACTTTTGATGTTTGATCCACTTTGGCTACAAAATCTAATATACTAGATGTTGATACATTTCAAAAGAACTTTTCAACCATCTTAATGATGACATAAATCTCAATTTTGAAGCATTTTTTGCAAAATAATAAATTACTCTTAAGCAATTATCTTAAAATCAAATAGTTTTATTCCATCAATCTATCCACATTCTATTCATCCAATACATTCAATTCACATCCATTTGATTGCATAGTTTGAAACAAAACGATTACAATCAAAAATAATAAAATCTATGCATCTTGCTTTTTTCATAGCAATATACTTTTCTAGTTCATATAGTAATGAAGGAGAAATCCTCTGGCTCTTTTTATTATAATTAATTTGTTCTGAAATCATAAGTTGAAAATTTTCAACTTTGAAAAGTTGATTGAATCTTGGTCCTATTTATTTCATCTTCTTATTCGATTTTATACATGATCATTCTTTCAACATTATTTGTATATTTGATTGCTGAAATTTCTTATATTATTGTTCATACCTTATAAGAATATATACATTTTCATTCTTATTCTTGATAGAGCACAAATATTTATTATTCTACGTACCTATCAGCACATAATAGGTAATTTGTATTTTTAAATGTCTAAATATTTTATCCATTATCAATTGAGTATTAGGTATAGTTTATCTTAATCCTATTCAAAATTAAATATATATCTATATTTGAGCTCCCGACTCATCCCATAAAAAGTGGCAAATCAAGCCCATATTATATTAAATCGCATACACTTATTTACTATGTGCCAAGTAAAGTGACCAAAATGTTCTGAAGAATCGTGCAAAACTTTGTAGTTATTGTATTTATTAACTTTATAAAAGTTATTTATTATGAAGAATAGATGATAACACTATGTCTTGTGATTGAGTAAAAGTTAGTTACCAGTAAACTAGAGTAGTTTCTTTTGTGAATACCGCTATTTTATTCCTTATATTACCAGTTGAAAAAAAATTGAAAACTTGACAAACATATTTGTTAATTTTCAGTGAATATAATTATTAATATTACTTTTTCCTGTTTTTATAACAATAGATTACTCCTCATTGGTTATTCTATTACCATTCAAGTAACAGCCGCACAGCAAATTGCATAAAGGTGTAACAATTAGTTTGACTTGGAACTGAAGTTACATCAGACTCCAAAACAATCGATTCACAATAAAATTAGTGATTTTCTATTACAATCACTATTATCAACTGAATTTATATTGTTTAGTAGGTACAATCTGCACATATTTCCAAACAAATCAAATCTGGCTACAAACTATTTGAAAATACTATTTTGATTTTATTGTGGTCTATTTGTAATGCAATTGGATGATTCCAATCTGTAATGAATATATCAACATCAATAAATATATTCAAATCGTTCATGATTGTGGAAAATAAAGGTACCTATATCCAGTGACCAGAAACAATAATCATTAGACTTTTAGGATTCCATTTGTGCATTCTTCACAACAATATTATTGACTGTGAATGCTCTATATGAGTTCAACTTTTTGATAATATTGCTTCAACCATTGACATAAATCATTAATTTCACTAAAATTAACAACAAAAAATTTAAATACAGCTTTTAATTGGGATTTTCGTTTAATAACGATATTATTAAAACAAAAAATATTTAAAAATGTACAATACGTACTCATATTATTGATATCTGGTACTAAAACTCAAACCAGATGAAGATCTCGTTATCTCTAGTCACATATTTCGGTGATGAATATTCCAATGGAAACACTGAATATATACAGAAAAAGTTACAAATGATTCTCATAATTGGAAAATTACTTGTTCTTTCTCTAACTAATATCCAACCACAATTCTGCTAATTCAACTACGTAACTGTGAATTTAATTATTGTATATTCATTTATACAGTACATTCCAATGCGATTATTTATACTATCTTTTAACATTCATATTTTTTCAATTAATTCATATTTTTAGCTATTGTAATCTCAATATTAGTTATTGTTGACTGTAGGCTATTCATTTTAATGTATGACATTTGAATATTAAATAATAATTTGAATTGAAGTTCATGAAAATTCTGATTTATTCATTTTTTAAAAAGGTTTTAAATCTACCGGGACTACCATTATTGATTTCCAATAGGTGCCCCATTATTGATTTGAGATAATTGGTACGGTAATCACCAATATTTACAAAATTAGACTAATGTAGATAATATGTAGTAAGCTCATTCATATTGATTAAAATCAATCTATTGAATTCTATATTTGTCTATATCTATATTGCAATTTAGATTGGAAGGACAGTTTGCGAAATTGATAATTGACTCTATTATATTCGTTAGAAATTGATAAGTTTATTGTTAATCTATATTATATTATTGTATATCCTAGTTGGTTTAGATGATAAACCATAGACTCAGTAGTTATTGTTTGTAGCATTCAATCATAATCAGAGATTATCTTTAATCAAACTTCATTTTCCTCTGATAATTATTATTGTACTTTTGTATATGTCAAAACATGGCTTTTCAAAATAATCTGATTATTGTGTTTGAATAAGATCCATAAATACAGTCCAATTGCATGAGAATAATATAGAATAAGTTTAAATGTAAGTTGATAGCAACATGAATAATACTGATTTATTAAATAGATTTTTTGAAACCCAATTCTTTGACTTACTAAATTAGGTCAGAAAAAAAACTTATTTTATTCTGTTTTCCCCCAGCTAATTTACAGCACCTTCATGAGTGTTGTGACATAGGCTTGATGAATTTTCTCACATTATTCAGAAACAATAAAAAACGCTAAATATGAAATACAAAAATAACAAACTATAGAATATAGAACAAATTTAATTTAAAAATCAGCTAGCCCAACAGTATTAGAGAGCATAATATTATTGACATTGAAAGCATAAATAAATAGTCATCTTTTCTGTTGATCAGGCAAGTATAGTATAGATTATACTTGAAAACTATTGAAAGTATACTGTCATGAAAGTTAATGTAAATTTCATAGATTGGTTCAATCGCAGTAGTAAAACATTTTATATTTAGAATCCTGTTTTCATCAACGGTTACTTTCAACACTCACCTAGTTCATACATACGCTAACAGATAGCGTTCTGTGTCCAAAACTGTGTTTCAACTCGCCAGGTGAGTTTTCCAGAGCAGTTTCCTGGAGAATAGAAGCAAAGACAAATGAAAATAGGGTTTGCAAGTGTTATTGCAACCTGGGGACTGTTTCATGAGCTGATAAATTACGTAAAACAGGAAAATCATCACTCCCATTACATGCTCAATACTGAGATGAACAATGATAGAACAAGCTCATTGAAATTATCTGTTCCAGGACTACTACTACTACTACTCATTGACTCTACGGCCCTTGAAGAGCATTGGCCTCCTCCACAAGCCTTTTCCATGCATCCCTGTCCTGTGCTCGCTGCCTCCACCTTCTCACGCCCAAGGATTGAAGGTCTGCCTCCACGTCGTCCAACCATCTCTTGCGTAGTCGGCCACGCTTTCTTTGTCCCCCTGGTTGCTGATACAGAGACATACGTGCTGTACGGGTTTCCGGCATACGTTCCACATGGCCAAACCAACGAATACGTGCTCTTCTAATTTCAGTAGCAATGCTCGGTTGCCCATACAGATTATAGAGCTCATCATTTTTTCTGAGTCGCCACCTATCAGCCTCTAACACTGGCCCATAAATTCTTCTTAGGATTTTTCTCTCCCATCGATTCAACAGCATCATATCACAACTTGTCAACACCCATGTTTCACAAGCATACATCACCACTGGTCGCAAAACTGTCCTATAAATTTCAATTTTACTGCTCCAGCTTAACAGCCTTGATCTAAGGATTTTCTGTAAGCTGAAGTATGCCCTATTTCCAGCTTTCAATCTCTCTTTGATTTCCATTTGATTTTCATTTTCATTTTTTTTTTTTCATTTTTTTCAGTATTCCAGTATTCCAGTTCCAGTATTACAATACTCCTAAATTCTCTATGAAGCTGGTCCCAGGATACATATTTAAACCTTAATTATTAGATTTGGTTTTTATCCATTTCTTGTTTTGGCTCAATATACGAGTATTTTTAGTATTTTCATTATTCATATTCCTACATGAATATTTTCCTTAGAGCATAGTGAGTATCGGAAAAATGGAATAAAACATAGAAAACAATTAATTTTACAGGTAGCCTACGCATGTGCACACAGAGGCGTTCTGCGGTCCATGTCTTTCCATTAGGAAAATGGCGGCGGTCAAATAAAAGCATTCTAATTAAATTCTGCAATCAAAGATAAATTTAATAAAAACAAGATACTACCACTATCAAACATAGAGCTAGTATCTGTAGCTTCAGGCATTCAACAGTGATTTAATTATATGATGAGCATTTGTCTCTCTGTAATAATTCAATAGTTAACTCCAGTTTCTGTTGAAGAACGCGGAATGTGGAACACTTACCGCTCTCTGTTTGCACACAACTTATATTATGCCCTAGCAAAGTATCCTACAACCACAAAATATTAAAGTAGATGCAGCACGATTTAGTAGATATAAAACAAAGAGAATACGGGTTCACCTAACCTTTATAGCGCCTGCATATTATGTTGAATAATGTTGAATTAATGTTGTTTTAATCTACGGGAAAATTTTCTATGGAAGGTCTTTGAACCCCTGTGTTGTAGAATGTATCTTAAGACGCGTACAAACCTCTGTGTGTAGACACATATGAAAATCAATAGAAGCTAACATCAATAACTACTGTTATTGATATTGCAATAATTTCAATTTGAACACCTACCATCACTGGGAGCTATAATACGAACCTGCATTACATCACATACCTATACCTACATTATAGAGTCATTACATTTCCACTTATTTGTTTAAAACTCGATCTAGGTAGGCCTCCATTCATTCATTGAACTCGGACGAACTATTCTCTAAACCGTTCAAATCAATATTGAAAGGCTGCAGTAATTTATACAATTCCTTTTGTGATCGCTAACATCCTGAATTGTTAATGACCCACGAACGTACGCACTGTTAACCACTGGAACGACTAGGAAAAAACCAGATAGAACTCAAATTGATGTTGCGTTACGGTTAGTCGAAAGTGATCTGCTCCTTCAATTTAGGGTCACCTACTCCTGACCCCACCCACTATGTCATGTTCTAATTCTCTTTGACAAGATAGTTGATTCTATAGAATGACCCAAAAAGTAATAGATCCACTCAAGGATTATATATAGCATTTATTTCAAGCTGGAACAAACAAAAAATATTGTCCTTGGAGAAAATGTGAATTTCTGTAAATTTTCTCCGTAATCTGCTTTTCTGGGTAGGCTTATCTGATGCGATGTCTATAGAAAAAATTCCACGAGGACTTTTCACTTTCATCCTTTTAGTTTTCCTCCAATTCGAATTTAATTCTGGATTTGGAATAAGAATTATAACAATTTCAAGGAGTAAAGAGCTGACGGAATACAATGTTTAACGCATTTTTTAAAACACAATTTGAATCCTTTCGCTTGTAGGATACAGAGGCGGAAGTAGAGTCACAATTTTTGTGAAATGCAGTGTAACTGTTGAACAAAAGATATTACAAACATCTAATCTGTTGATTCCAAAGGGTACTTTCGTGTTCTATGTGTGTCAACCTGTAGTGAGATTCATTTTAAGCTGTCAGCATTCCTCATATATGTCTCATCAATCCTCCCCTTCCAATCAATGCTGACAGTCTGAAGTGGATCTCTCTCTATAGGGGAAACCCGGTTTCCGCTGCAGCAGTGGTCTCCAACCCCCCAACAGGATCACCCTTTCCCCACAACCAAGCCCTGCTACCGACACGCAAACATGAGTTTAATAAGTTGGCAGGGAATGAAATTCTTCCCAATACTTTCTTATGACGAGAAAATTATTTCCACAAGGAGTGGAAATGCTTTGCAGTACTTCAACACGACTAGAGTGTTTACCTATAATGAGATTCAGGTTATGGTCAGCATCTGATCAACATTGGTTTACTATTTGATCCTTGTCTGTCATTAGACAAAGCAGATAGCTACATCCTTTTCTAACACCACACTGTTGCCAATTAATTATTTGTACGCTGTTTAGTAATATGGAAACTACCAAAATGTTTCATTTGAATTATTATCCATTCTAAGATTTATTATTAAATTATAAGGAAAAAATTACTGGAAAATGAAATATATTCGAGGATAGAATTTTGATCACTATTAACAAGAATCAACAATAAATTGATGTATGAGATCAGATTTACCAGGATAACTTGCGAATCACAGCTATCTACTACTACTATAGAAAGCGGTGGATAGGAAAAGTGACAACAACGCCTTCCTTCAATTTCCACTGACACTATAACGTGGATCTTACTGAATTTGATGACATATAACTTCTGCAACGATGCTGCAGCTCACGATCTACGAGCTTTTTATCAATTATTATTTTTGAAAATAGTTGAGAAATCAGCGAGGAAATCAAAATAGAAAATCAATTCGAATTTCAAGATGAGTCTTCCAATTGGCATTGAGACTTAGACCACCTTCCTCTCTTGCAGTAATGACATTAATTTCCTATGTAGAGTCAATAGAAATTTGTGACTGTCAATTGATAAAATGAGAAAATCAATTCAAATTGCAATCGTGGAGACACAATTTCAATAATGTTCTATGAGTCGAACAAATCATAAAGGCAGGAATTCAAGCTATTAACGAATAATCGGTAATTCATCTGGAACGTTCATTTGAAAAGACAAACCTCAATTTGCATCACATTTCAAAGCAATCTATAAAGCTTCCTTGGTGATCACTGAGTGTGAAATTATTTCCACTACATAACAAAGTACTCTAACTCTGGAAGTTGAAATAGTTCATCAGTTATAATTCATAATTTGAGTTTTTTCTCAGACATTTGTTTGAATAGACCTGGGAATCCAAAATGATTCAACAGTTCTAACGTAACAGCGTTTAACTCCACACAAACACAATCTTCATCTTATTGTCAGAGTTGATTGATAGGAAATTGTGGAAAAGAGTATTTTGAAACGAGTATAAAAGCTTCAAGTGTTTTTATGATGTAATGGCGTTTCATATCAATACTAGACTGCAATCGTAGAAGTGAGCTATTTTTAAGAATGGCATTGAAATGAAGTTATATGAATGATTTTTATCACTCCTAAATAAGTGGGTTCGAACATGAGTAGGCTACAGTATTATGATTGAGGAAATAAGTTTCCAAATTACAATTGAATGTGACTCACATTTTGCCTCGAACAATTATTTATGTATGGAGTACTTCAATATAACTAGCTCCTGCAGCTGCTCAAAGTGCGTTCGTATCTGCAAAAGTGTGAACACTCCCACAAGAACCAAAGGTATTTGATTCTCAGTCGTCGGCCGTTATCGCATAAACTGAAACATATCCTATAGTTATTTGTGCAACTAGTGCGCAAAGTGACAGTTTGCTGCACCGAAAGAAACGTTTACGCCCGAGCCGTAGGCGAGGGCGGAATGGTTTCTTGAGTGCAGCAGAGGAACTTTGCGCACGTATTTCACATTAAGTTTTTCCTACAGTTACCATTGAATATGAAAAGTGGGTAATTATGGGTAAAATTGCCTGAAATGCATCAAATGTTTTTCTGTCTAATTTTATTATTGATAAAACCTTAATTTATTGTCAAATTGAATAAAAATGTTGTCCTTGGTTATAATATATAATGAATAATAATTAGCGCGTTGTGCTTCGTTGCACCTCTGCTCACTATAGCAGCCCAGTCACTGTTACCAACTTCATTTTGATTTTGCTGCACTGTTGCTCCATATAACCTACTAAGTATTTTGCGTTGCCATGTTGCAAATCTGGAGTGCAGAAAAATTTTTCCCGCACTAGAGCGGAAAAGTGATTCTTTGCGTTGAGAAATCAGCGAGGAAATCAAAATAGAAAATCAATTCGAATTTCAAGATGAGTCTTCCAATTGGCATTGAGACTTAGACCACCTTCCTCTCTTGCAGTAATGACATTAATTTCCTATGTAGAGTCAATAGAAATTTGTAACTGTCAATTGATAAAATGATAAAATCAATTGAAATTGCAATCGTGGAGACCCAATTTCAATAATGTTCTATGAGTCGAACAAATCATAAAGGCAGGAATTCAAGCTATTAACGAATAATCGGTAATTCATCTGGAACGTTCATTTGAAAAGACAAACCTTAATTTGCATCACATTTCAAAGCAATCTATAAAGCTTCCTTGGTGATCACTGAGTGTGAAATTATTTCCACTACATAACAAAGTACTCTAACTCTGGAAGTTGAAATAGTTCATCAGTTATAATTCATAATTTGAGTTTTTTCTCAGACATTTGTTTGAATAGACCTGGGAATCCAAAATGATTCAACAGTTCTAACGTAACAGCGTTTAACTCCACACAAACACAATCTTCATCTTATTGTCAGAGTTAATTGATAGGAAATTGTGGAAAAGAGTATTTTGAAACGAGTATAAAAGCTTCAAGTGTTTTTATGATGTAATGGCGTTTCATATCAATACTAGACTGCAATCGTAGAAGTGAGCTATTTTTAAGAATGGCATTGAAATGAAGTTATATGAATGATTTTTATCACTCCTAAATAAGTGGGTTCGAACATGAGTAGGCTACAGTATTATGATTGAGGAAATAAGTTTCCAAATTACAATTGAATGTGACTCACATTTTGCCTCGAACAATTATTTATGTATGGAGTACTTCAATATAGCTCCTGCAGCTGCTCAAAGTGCGTTCGTATCTGCAAAAGTGTGAACACTCCCACAAGAACCAAAGGTATTTGATTCTCAGTCGTCGGCCGTTATCGCATAAACTGAAACATATCCTATAGTTATTTGTGCAACTAGTGCGCAAAGTGACAGTTTGCTGCACCGAAAGAAACGTTTACCGGAATGGTTTCTTGAGTGCAGCAGAGGAACTTTGCGCACGTATTTCACATTAAGTTTTTCCTACAGTTACCATTGAATATGAAAAGTGGGTAATTATGGGTAAAATTGCCTGAAATGCATCAAATGTTTTTCTGTCTAATTTTATTATTGATAAAAACCTTAATTTATTGTCAAATTGAATAAAAATGTTGTCCTTGGTTATAATATATAATGAATAATAATTAGCGCGTTGTGCTTGGTTGCACCTCTGCTCACTATAGCAGCCCAGTCACTGTTACCAACTTCATTTTGATTTTGCTGCACTGTTGCTCCATATAACCTACTAAGTATTTTGCGTTGCCATGTTGCAAATCTGGAGTGCAGAAAAATTTTTCCCGCACTAGAGCGGAAAAGTGATTCTTTGCGTTCTGTAATCAGTGCAGCAATGGCCACTTTTCAACGTAACTGTAGGAAAAAATAATTACAGTTGTGTTGTGTGTGATGTGGTATCTTTCCATAATGAAATAGATGTGGTCAACTACAGAAATACATCACCCCTACTAAGTTAATGTACAAGTAACCTCTATGGTCCTGAATCGAAGCCTGCGAAAATGTGAATTCTTTCACAAGAAGCAAAGAAATTTTTTCTAAGTTTCGGCCGTTCTCGCATAAACAAAAGCGTATCTTGAAATATTGAAATAGTCGAATCCTTCATCACCCCTGTTGAGTTATTTGTAAGCTCTATTATGATCCTAGAACCTTTTCTTCTTGGGAAAACAGATCTTACACCACATTTTGACCACGGAAAAATACTTGCATACCCACCTACCTGCTATTATACTCTAAAATATTTCCCTGAATATCTCTTCTAGACATTACCGGCATCAATTTATTTATGAGTCCCATGACAATGTGACCCTTCGATATTCTTGTAAAACCAATAAGTATTTTCATAATATTCGACTACAAGTACAGCAATTCTCGCTGTAATTTCAAAACTAATTTTCTTGACAATTAAATAGTTAGACTATACTTACATGTTTTATTTTGATTTTTATTTTTCACCTTCCTAAACTTTGAAGTGAACTCAAGATGTATTTTTACATTAACCAGAAATGTGATTTGAAAAGTTCAATTGGGCACTTGAGCTTATTTTGAATCATTTAGATTAGGCCTAACCAGAGACAATATTATTTATTTCCGAACTATTTGTCTCTAGCTTATCTATGCTACATTTAAGCACTCAAGTAAGTTGAACTAGACATTAAGTTATGAATAATTTGTTGTTATCTTCGACTGGGAATTAGTTGAAAGCAGCTATTAGCTATTATATAGCCTAGTGTTGTGTCGACTGACCCTGACCATGTGACTGGACCTTGGCCCACTTCCTCATATAATATTATGCGATTTACCGGTAAAGTTTCTCATCTGGTTTTGTCTGGTAACTGGTATTGCACTCCTGCGTCTTGTAGGAAGAAATAAGTTTCCTGCTATTATTGGACCAATAGTTCCGTTGCAACTTCCCAAACTGATTGAAAAATGTAATATTTTTTAAATTCAACTACCAGCTCTTATGGATTGGTTGGAATTTACACCACACGATAATGCGAACTGAGTGCTGAGACGATTATTTTTTCATTTATTGCCTATAATATAATACACTGTTTAATTTTTTTATACAACTACATATAGTTATTCAAATAAATGACTTATTATTTATTTACTTAAATAAATAATTGACTGCATGTCGTTGTATGAAACATTAAAACAGTATGTTAATACATAGCAGTTCGGAATGGATCAATAAACCATCAATAACAAATAATATAAAAATTACTAAATTCTGAATGAACCAACAGGCATTCGTCCAAAACTAGAATAAACGGAGAATATAAATTGAAGTTGTAACAAACAGAAAATATCAAGTTTGACTGTTGTTTAACATTCATAACAGAATAGTTATTTGTGCAACTAGTGCGCAAAGTGACAGTTTGCTGCACCGAAAGAAACGTTTACGCCCGAGCCGTAGGCGAGGGCGGAATGGTTTCTTGAGTGCAGCAGAGGAACTTTGCGCACGTATTTCACATTAAGTTTTTCCTACAGTTACCATTGAATATGAAAAGTGGGTAATTATGGGTAAAATTGCCTGAAATGCATCAAATGTATATATGTGTAATTTGATTATTGATAAAAACCTTAATCCTAAAATCCTCAAGTCCTCGTTGTCCTTGGTTATAATATATAATGTAATAATTAGCGCGTTGTGCTTGGTTGCACCTCTGCTCACTATAGCAGCCCAGTCACTGTTACCAACTTCATTTTGATTTTGCTGCACTGTTGCTCCATATAACCTACTAAGTATTTTGCGTTGCCATGTTGCAAATCTGGAGTGCAGAAAAATTTTTCCCGCACTAGAGCGGAAAAGTGATTCTTTGCGTTCTGTAATCAGTGCAGCAATGGCCACTTTCCAACGTAACTGTAGGAAAAATATCAAGTTTGACTGTTGTTTAACATTCATAACAGAAATATCAATTTAACGATTTGTAAAATATTCATCACGCTGATTGTTGGGATCTGGAAAAATCTGTTCTACCCAGGGGAGGCAAATATCTAAATCCGGCACTAACACAATGACAATAATATGATAAAAACAAATCTATTTTTCATGACCGAGTCTGTGCGGTTGTAGAGAGCCTATTATTATATTGTAGCTTTTTCAGTAATCCAAATTTACTACTATTAATTGCTAGGATCACTGGAATATAGTACGGCGTAGTATGACAACTATACTATTAGCTCTCATCGATCGCGTTTTGATGATAACAACATCACAACAAACCACTATTTATGTTAAGCCTATTCTATTTCAGTGTTCCAGTAATTTATGGAATAGATTATCAACTCTGTTCGTTTTCGGTAAGGTAATGATCCAAATCTAGCATTATTACTGTTTATGAATTAATGTGGATCCTATTATCATTTGTTTTTTATAAGCTCAACTTCAAAGTACGGTACTCCGCTATTTCGATATTCCTGAGAAATACGATTCTACCTTATTGAAGCTCTCATCTATCAAAGGTTTGACATGATTTGAATTTTCCAATCATTTTAATTTATCTTTTCGCTATTTCTAGGCTCTATAGTCAAACTAAGTTTACCATTATTTGAAAAAATATATTAAATCAAAGCAAATTGATATAAAAACATAAACAAATAGCCTATCAAGAACTCTAATCTATTATTGCTTTTAAGCAATTATTATTGCTTCTATCATTAATGAAACGTATACTCATTTGAATGAGAAACTAAATTTTACTCATATCCATTAGAGATCTTAACAATCTAGCTAAGTTTATTCATAACATAGAGTTATAGAGTAGTTTACATTAAAATTCTATATCAAAATCTGCTGCAGTACGAAATACCCTTCCAATTATTAAATTGAGTTTGAATTTATTATAAAATTTAATGAGGAATAGAATCGATTTAAGAATCATTTCATTCAATTTAAGATTCTAATTTATTGGATGAAATTAAGTTTGAACTAAATACTAAGTTTAAATATTAAAACGAATGCTAAGTTTGAACTAAATACTAAGTTTAAATACTAAAACTATTTGAACTAAATACATGAATTATGTACTAACAAACTGTGTTGATAGCAAAGTATTCTCCACAGAATAATATTATTCTATTCTCGATTCGATACAAAAAATACGCCTATTATTCAGTGAATGATCAAATAATATTTACTATTATAGGCCTATTATAATGTAGTCGTTACACTATTATTGTTTCCTACCGATACTATAATTATTGTGACAAGAAGTATTCTATATAAAATATAATTTCATCTCCAGGAAATAAATATATTCTAGTGACTATTCCGTATAGTCTAGACTCTATAGTTGGCCAAACGAAAATGGGTCCCTCAAGGTCAAAGCTTGCTCTTGACACCACCACCCATCTCTACCAACACTGTTGCCACTTTGTACTAAGAGTGGCTAGTAAGAGAGAAAGTGAATGAGTGTGTGAGAGAGGGTGTGATAGTAAAGTATTGTTATTGTGAGGTATTGTTATTGTTATTTGTCTTATCTGTCCAAAGCCTGGATGAAGTGTGATGGGAATCAAATGATAATTCATGCAAATTGAAAAATGCAGAGTGAAGTGGGCACTGCAAGAATATTGACTAAAATAAATAAAATTACATCACTCCACTCCCAATTGATTATTATAAAAGTCTTCAAGTAACCTTTATAAAGTAATAGCTCAGTTTATAAATAGTTGCGTTTATAAAGAAAAATCTAATCATCATTATAAAATTGGATTTCTTGATGTCATGACTCAAGAAAGAGTTATACATTATACATAACAATATTCTTTCCTTTATTTCATGATGTTGAAGAATATAGCGGATGATGGGAGGAGGTAACGGGGGATGTTATTGTTCTAACTTCAAAGAATGACACAATAGAATTTTTGAACCTGACGTGCTCAAAAGAATTTGTGACAGGTAGTGACGGAAAAGAGGAAGACGGAAGGTATGAGAAGGAAAGAACGATGTTCAGGGTGTAGAAATATAGTCAATGTATATAGACTGGTCGAGTTAGGGGTGGCAACCAGCAACCAGTGGCAACATTGCAGTGGCCTTGAGAGACCCATTTTCGCTTGGTCAACTATAAATAATGTGACTGACCTGGTGAGTAGACTTAGTACGGGAACAAAACCTACTTTAATTCTGGAAAGGCTAAATACTTTTTTTATTTCTTTGTTAATTCATTTTGTGTTGTGCAAGGTGCTTACGTGTTTTACTACTTTTTATGCTCTAATAATCTGGCGATTTTTTAATCATCCAAACATTTTTATAGTATTCAACTTGCATTCCGTTGAGCGATCAAATTTCAGTTTGAAATTATGAAAATCAAACTGTAGCCTATGAAGACTACGGGAATTATGTTGATCGAATATTGCAAACTAGAGTTTCAATGTGGTTCTTAAGAGTACTCTATCATACTTTATTGTCTCAGAATATAATATATTACTCCAAGTTATCAAAATAGTCCAAACTGAAAACAATACTGCGATCTGTCTACTCACGCTGTTTCATAACCAACCAAAAACCACAGACAGACTTAATGCCCACTTAACATCCATAGGAGACTAATTAGAGAGCTATTGTGAATTGCTTCCAATAGTACTGAAGCACTCATGAGTGAACAGTAGCGTGGATATTGGTACAAACATGAATTAATTAAAGCCCACTTGAAACTCTCGACGGGTAGGCCTACTTCAATTACCTGAAATTTACAAGTAAATTCCGTAATTTTACAATTCAAGATTTTAGGTTCTATTAACGATATTTTGACCGATCAACTAGGAATACAGCGATGGAATATATTTATAGGGAACATATTATTTGAATCCTTCTATTATAATCATACGTCTTGAAAGCCACTGGGTCAATTCATTCGGGGATCGCGCCAAAATATGGTTTAGCGTTTCTATGTTTATAGATTTTTTTATATTTTGGAAAAAAGTTTATTTGGTCGAAAATGTTATACACCGTAATAAAATGAATGGTTGAAGTGAATTTTGGAACTTTTTTATGAAACTACTTTAATTTATCGAAAATGCTGCTAGTGATTATTGAAAGGATTGAGTATGAGGAGATCTGAAAGAGTATTGAATAAAGCGGCGGAAAATTTGAACAAGACAAGAGACTTCTACTGTGGGTCTTTACAAGTAGATTATATGATTAATATTAACTTGAATCAATTTCGATCGTAAGGACTCTTTCATTCCAGATCTTCATCAAAAAATTGATAGAAATTAATATTAGAAAGTATTAATATTATCATATTATTATTATGATAATCTAATAGCCCTTATGTCAAATTTAAGGAGTCTTTTGAATTGACACGACGACTATTCACAGGCTGGTCAACTACAGTATCTATCAGCATCTGAAAAAATCAAATGATTATTGTGAACGATTTGTTTATATAATGAATGTTTCTTGCAAAGCAGGTATTTATCTGTCCAACAATCAATAACAGGAATAAACAGAACTATTCATACTAGCTATCAAACGTGCTTGTTTGAGAACGTTCTCAAGAATCGCTTTCAAATACAGCCCTAAAAGTATTATTCCAATGGAGCCATAAGGTGATAGGGAGCTGACCTAGTTCGACGTAGTCAAAGCAAGTAAAACAGCTTCAGAAAGTAAGTTCATTTTGCTTGTACATGATTTACTGCTTTGCTGCTAAACTAAAGTAATAGTAATGACCTTTAAGTTTACCTTCACCACTTAAACAGAAAATGTTGTACAACGTACAATACTTGATAGCAATAGATGTGAAACTGTGCATAATAAGTCCAGTTCAATTAGATTGATGACTTTATGATGTCCATTTAAAAAGTGTGTAGTCCAAAGTCAAGTAATCTCTATACAATTTGACAGGAGTCAGGTTCAAGGCATACTAGGCATGTAAACAATTATTATTCATAGCAGTCAAGAGATTGATGATGGTGTAACAACCGTGAATAGTATCTCAAATTGTTTTAATAGATTGGTGGTTTTAACAATATCAGTTCGTTTCCATCAAAAAAGGGTATCTACCACAACATTAATTTCGCAACTAACAGAAATTGAATATGCCAGTGCCTAGGGGTGATACTTTGTGAAGTTGTTAATGGTAATTCCTTCACAGTTAATACGATGTTTCTGGTATTTATAAGAGCAATCTCTAAATTCCCTCTTTTGCGAATAAATTCACAAAAAATTAAGGCCTTCCGGCTCGCAAAATTACTGGGTTCAAACCTCAGCTCTAGCTCAGTGGTAGAAACATGAATTTTATAAATACAAATAATCACCATAAGGTTCAGTGACCGGTGATTGGTAATTCTTACCGCTGCTTCTATGAAGTTCTTGAAGAATACCAGTAAGGAAATTAAAAGAATATTTGACGACTGATTATCAGTAACCATGCATCACTAGAGAATAATAAGGACCAACTATAGTTGTTTCTAGTTGATTCTTAAAACGCTCGTCGTGAATACAAGTATTCACCAATATACCCTTCCAAAATTCCTTAGAACTTACAACGCCAGTTCTGGAAGCTCTCTGGATCCTTATATGATATAACTGGAACCTTATTAATATAATTTCTTAATATACTTATTCTGGTATATGAGATGAGTATCATCAAAGGATGATAAATATTGAGTGCTCTGAATAAGCTTAATATCACTTGATTCAATAATTTTAAGTGCTGCTAAATATTTGTTGGTACCAAAACAGCTCAAACTATATAACACAAGATGAGTTAGGATATAATAAAAAATTCTATAAGTTTGTATGCTGACATAAAACACAAAATATATTCCCATAAAAAAGATGTGCATAAAATATTCGATATAACTATAATTTACTTAAATAAATGTTTTCTAGAATCTGAGTAATTATCACAGGTTTCGCTAATATTCACAATAGTATGTTTCAAATTTATAAATATATTATATTTAATGCTGATATTTAGACTTCCAATCAATACGAAATTCTGCAAATAAAAACCTGTTCGGTCTATAGGTTTGATATACTATACTTGGTTCAACAAACAAATTTATAATTAATAAATTAATATTCAAACATGAGATCTCAGGGATTTAATGAATTCGGGCTGTGCATGGAAGTAAGCTTCCTACATATATTAAATAAATTTATAAAATGTTCTTATGAACTATGTGATATTGTTCAACACGTGGTGACTCTTATTTTAATTCAAATTAATAGGAATAGCGCTTTTTTATTAATTATTACCCCACTGAACGTAGAAAAAATGAGCTCATTTGGTTTGACTTATCACTCACTGACTGAAGTTCTAGATGTTCTCGTGGATTGAATTAATTATTTCCAATAATTAATTGGTAGGCTCCTTTTCGTCACTGCTGGGCTAACGCGTGATCCAGATTTTTATAAGTTTCTTTCGAATTAAAGCTATTTTTATGGGAATCTTTACAATTACGAACTCCTTGACAGCACTGAGTTCACAAACAATTAACATTCAACAAACATACATTACATTTAAAAAAGGTTTGGCTTAATAATTCATTAAAAATTTTAAAAGGAAGAAGAAAAAACCCTAAACTCCATGTGCATCCTCTCGGGTCAGGATCTTAAGCCAGAAGAAAGAGGTTTTCAGAAAAATTTGCCTCTTCTTAGAATAATTCTGTAAGCTACTCTCTGATTGGCCTTCAATTTAATAGACTCAATACAATTGGTTGCCTTGGGAATCAGGGCTTCCTCGGCTTTATAATAGAAAAAATTAAATAAAAGAAGTTTTATATAAATATATGGAGTGTTTATCTTAAATTGAATTCATAAATAAATCGTAACATACAATTTTAATAGATATACATTTAGTTTTTATATGAGTTTTGTATACTCTTGATTTATCATGCTTTTTTGGATTATAATAAATATTTATACAGAAATAATAGTTGTTTGTAAGTCTACACATCGACTTCCTTTAGTATACATAATATATCCTTTATGAGTGAATTTTATATGATTCAACCGGTCATATGGGTTGATCGAATAATCAGCTGATTCGTTCAGTATTGGTTCTGATAATTATCGATTTATCCAAGATCGACTAATTCTTTTCAAAATGTAAACAAGTAACTCTAACCTCAATGTTCATGCATTTTATTTTTTTTTTTTTATAATCCGCCAATAATAAGTATGCCGCTTTATAATTTTTTGATCTTACCAATGGGTTCTCATAATTATTAAATCACAATAATACATGTTTTCTTATCGTTGTTGATAATGCTATTACTCCTAATCGCTAATAATACTTGCTTTGAGTTGATTTACTCTTTGGGTAGGTCTAACCTTCTTTCCAATTTTATAGTTCTATTACATTTCATTGGCTCATTTAAAAATATTTGGTGGTTTCAAATTACCACGTGACACAAAACGCCCTCTGATTTCTGATTTAAAACGACAATTCGAGAATATAATATAAATTTTATGATCCAGTTGGTTTGGATCAGAAATCATACATGTTACAAAGTCTGCTAATAACTCTACTGAGAATCCTACCTCCTAACAATTCAACAACATATACAACAATAAATAAATTCAATTCAAATACATATGCCTTACATCGGCCAATCTCCTTCTACACACAATACACAATATAAACTATCTCCTCCTCCATACATAATATAAATCTTTTTTCTAATCCACGCTCCGCCCTCAGGCCAGAAGCACATTTGAACGTTGGTGCAAAATCATTGCCAACCTAACAAACTGGTAATTCTCCGACTTGCAGAGTATAACATATTTTCTTCCTCAACATAGAACAGTGACTTGTACATTTTCATTTCATTCTCTTGCAGAATTTGGGCTTTGCTTTCATATAATGGATATTTTTAAGGATAATCTTTGGTAGGTTTTATCAACAAGAACTTCTTATTCCTCTAATACATTGAGACTTGGGATTAATGCTTTTGGTGGTAACTATGCGGTTTGATCATTTGGCGGATAATTTTAGTGATTTTCTTAATAGTTTATACATAAATAATAATAATATAATATTTTTATAATATCTCTACATGCAATTCACATTTATATGACACTTGATCTTCTTATTCGGGGTATCAACTTTGATGATTTAATAGGCATTGACTACTCTGGTTTTTGTAGTGGACAGCTGGTTTACGTTGGCTTCGGTTTGTCACTTGTCGCCATCTTGATGTCTCTTCCTGCTACATGAAGGTAAGTTGGCTTTTAACATTAGAAGTTATTTATTCTCTTGTTTCATTAATAAGAAAGGTGTTAAAAATGGTTTCTAAAATTTTTTATTTCTTTATTTTCAGGTGTTGTTATTCGAAGTGGATACTCGTCTGCTAATTAAGTTTATTGTTGGCGTTCATCTGGTATGTATATCTTGTCAGGTAGGCCAATGACGTTTAACCAAAATATTATTGTTTATATCCTTATCGCTTATTGTCTCGATAATACGGCTTGAGATTAGAAATATTTTGCTTTGATTCTGTGAATTGTTCGGCGGTTCTGACGACCGATTCTCCATCAGCTCTCTTATCTTGGATAATTAAGAATATTTGCTTTGTCTATCCTCAACTTTTCTGGGTTTCAAATTGGTTTTGAAAATTTTTGAATTGATTCTCTTAGCATATATCACGCCCTCATTCATCAGTACTTTAATAATATTTTCTTTAATTGCTATCACAGCCATAATAATAATAATATTCACGAAATAAATCAATGTATTTACCGTGTTTCTCACAACATAACCTTTCCATAAACAACAATTGTATAATTCCATTTTCGATAAACAATGTACTATTCCTTTCGATTTTAGTTCACACGTTTTACCCTCCATTATTATATTTGCAACATAATTTTTACCTGACATCATAGTCGTACTAATAGTCATAACAAAATGAATCAGCATAATTGTTAAGCTTGTAACATAACCTCTTGGTGAACAATACACAGATGTTCTTTCCTTCAATGAACAATTCATTCCTTCTTTAAATTTTAATGCACATATTCCATCTTCCAATAGCTTCCTATAATAATTTCTTCCTTTATCATTTTCTAAACCCGTATCCGTTATTACTTTTTCCTTGTTTTTGAGCATGTTCCTTTTCTTTATTCCGTAATTGCAATCACGACGGTAAGCTGCTTGCTTGAACCGCGTGTGCTTCAGGTGCATGTTGGTATCGTTATCCACTTCATTTTGGTGTCGGTATTCCTCCCTGCATGTTGCCTTCTTTTCCTGGTCGCTTGGTTCCTGTGCCTCTTTTTTGTGGTGTTTGAATTTGGCATGCGGACGGTAACCTCTCTTCCGGGGCCTTCTCTGTCGTTTTCTCCGGTGGGCCTTCCGGTGTTGGACTCTAGGATTCGCTCCGACGTCGTCCTGCCGGTCACACTTTCAGCTTGCTTTGGTAGCGGTTTGCTCCTTGAACCTAGTGTGCCGCGGGTGAATCCAACGATGCTTGGGTGGTGGCTGTTCAAACCGGGTATGTTGTGGGGGGGTTGCTTGCTGGCATATAGGTTCAGTGCATGAAGGCGGTGTATCATTTTCAGGTCTTATTATCGGTGATTCTCTAATTATTTCCGTGTTAATGTTGCATGTTATTTTCGGTGGTGGGCTGGTTACTGGTGGTAGATCCTCGGGGGGAAATAGTAGGCTTAATATGGGTTGCTTTTTGCAGATTGATTTTGATGTATGTTTGGCTTCTTTATTTGGTGGCGGGCTGGTGCGGTGGTGGTTGACTGGTCATGTCAGGTGGCGATTGGGTGGCGGCACTCTCTGTTCCCTCGGCGACACTTGGAGCGATCTGCGGAGACGCCGGCACCGAGTTGGACGCCCTCACTCCCTCATCTCCCTCAGCCGGACTCTCATCGGAATTAATCGCGTCAACGACATTATCGATCTTCATAGAAGACAATTGGGCCAAGTTTTGCGGGTCGAAATTGATGGAGCATATGCTGCCTCCCTCTCTCTCTCGTGGGGTCTCCGCTGCATTGTCCTGAGGTTGTTGAGTGGCCGGTGTCGTAGCTACATAATTTTGGGGGTGGTCGCTGAAGTAGGAAATTTGTGAGTTAGCTGGCGACTGGTTCATGGTGACGTTATTATGGATTACTTCGAATAAAGTGCCAAGTGTGTTGCCAAATTTCAGAAATATCAAAATGAATTCAGTGATAGTGCCTATTCTGGATAAAATTGTGTGGTGTTAAAAGTTTCAAGTGTCATGTACATATATTACTAAACGGACATCAATAGACAGGTATGGCTTACAAATTACACTAATATGGTTCTTAAAATTTTAGTTAGGGTCTTATCTTCCTTACTAACAACAGTATTGTGATGCCTCAAATAACCTATAGCCCTGGTCAGCATACAATGTCTAGATTCAAAATCAAAATCAAAATCTTACTATAACTTTTATGGAAATTTCCATCCAATTTTTCCTCTATTATGAGAATTATGTTATCAGACTCGTGTGATATAGTTTGTCTGTATTTATGCAGCTTGAAAAATTTTAATTTGAAGAGCAACTCAATTATTTTAGCCAGAAACTTACAATAGATTATCAGATATATCTTGTTGAATCAACTTCAGATTATGCTTCTTGCAGTTTTCAGGTTTATCAATAATTTCATTAATCATTGATAGTGAGATTGAGTAGGTAAGCTTTTCATCACGCCCCACGTTGGGCGCCATTGTGTGAAGTTGTTAATGGTAATTCCTTCACAGTTAATACGATGTTTCTGGTATTTATAAGAGCAATCTCTAAATTCCCTCTTTTGCGAATAAATTCACAAAAAATTAAGGCCTTCCGGCTCGCAAAATTACTGGGTTCAAACCTCAGCTCTAGCTCAGTGGTAGAAACATGAATTTTATAAATACAAATAATCACCATAAGGTTCAGTGACCGGTGATTGGTAATTCTTACCGCTGCTTCTATGAAGTTCTTGAAGAATACCAGTAAGGAAATTAAAAGAATATTTGACGACTGATTATCAGTAACCATGCATCACTAGAGAATAATAAGGACCAACTATAGTTGTTTCTAGTTGATTCTTAAAACGCTCGTCGTGAATACAAGTATTCACCAATATACCCTTCCAAAATTCCTTAGAACTTACAACGCCAGTTCTGGAAGCTCTCTGGATCCTTATATGATATAACTGGAACCTTATTAATATAATTTCTTAATATACTTATTCTGGTATATGAGATGAGTATCATCAAAGGATGATAAATATTGAGTGCTCTGAATAAGCTTAATATCACTTGATTCAATAATTTTAAGTGCTGCTAAATATTTGTTGGTACCAAAACAGCTCAAACTATATAACACAAGATGAGTTAGGATATAATAAAAAATTCTATAAGTTTGTATGCTGACATAAAACACAAAATATATTCCCATAAAAAAGATGTGCATAAAATATTCGATATAACTATAATTTACTTAAATAAATGTTTTCTAGAATCTGAGTAATTATCACAGGTTTCGCTAATATTCACAATAGTATGTTTCAAATTTATAAATATATTATATTTAATGCTGATATTTAGACTTCCAATCAATACGAAATTCTGCAAATAAAAACCTGTTCGGTCTATAGGTTTGATATACTATACTTGGTTCAACAAACAAATTTATAATTAATAAATTAATATTCAAACATGAGATCTCAGGGATTTAATGAATTCGGGCTGTGCATGGAAGTAAGCTTCCTACATATATTAAATAAATTTATAAAATGTTCTTATGAACTATGTGATATTGTTCAACACGTGGTGACTCTTAATTTTAATTCAAATTAATAGGAATAGCGCTTTTTTATTAATTATTACCCCACTGAACGTAGAAAAAATGAGCTCATTTGGTTTGACTTATCACTCACTGACTGAAGTTCTAGATGTTCTCGTGGATTGAATTAATTATTTCCAATAATTAATTGGGTAGGCTCCTTTTCGTCACTGCTGGGCTAACGCGTGATCCAGATTTTTATAAGTTTCTTTCGAATTAAAGCTATTTTTATGGGAATCTTTACAATTACGAACTCCTTGACAGCACTGAGTTCACAAACAATTAACATTCAACAAACATACATTACATTTAAAAAAGGGTTTGGCTTAATAATTCATTAAAAATTTTTAAAAGGAAGAAGAAAAAACCCTAAACTCCATGTGCATCCTCTCGGGTCAGGATCTTAAGCCAGAAGAAAGAGGTTTTCAGAAAAATTTGCCTCTTCTTAGAATAATTCTGTAAGCTACTCTCTGATTGGCCTTCAATTTAATAGACTCAATACAATTGGTTGCCTTGGGAATCAGGGCTTCCTCGGCTTTATAATAGAAAAAATTAAATAAAAGAAGTTTTATATAAATATATGGAGTGTTTATCTTAAATTGAATTCATAAATAAATCGTAACATACGATTTTAATAGATAATACATTTAGTTTTTATATGAGTTTTGTATACTCTTGATTTATCATGCTTTTTTGGATTATAATAAATATTTATACAGAAATAATAGTTGTTTGTAAGTCTACACATCGACTTCCTTTAGTATACATAATATATCCTTTATGAGTGAATTTTATATGATTCAACCGGTCATATGGGTTGATCGAATAATCAGCTGATTCGTTCAGTATTGGTTCTGATAATTATCGATTTATCCAAGATCGACTAATTCTTTTCAAAATGTAAACAAGTAACTCTAACCTCAATGTTCATGCATTTTATTTTTTTTTTTATAATCCGCCAATAATAAGTATGCCGCTTTATAATTTTTTGATCTTACCAATGGGTTCTCATAATTATTAAATCACAATAATACATGTTTTCTTATCGTTGTTGATAATGCTATTACTCCTAATCGCTAATAATACTTGCTTTGAGTTGATTTACTCTTTGGGTAGGTCTAACCTTCTTTCCAATTTTATAGTTCTATTACATTTCATTGGCTCATTTAAAAATATTTGGTGGTTTCAAATTACCACGTGACAACTTCCAAGGGACGGCATATTAGGGTTGATATATTGAAAAGATTTGATTTGAGCCAGTTAAACATTGAAAAGTCTCTAGAGATCCAAGTTAGTTTGTAAGTTTCAAAAGTAATTTTCATTGAATAAAGTGGTGCACAACTCTTTTCCTCCACTACATTTTGATGGTGATAGTGGAAGAAAACTGTGTGATGCAGAGTATACGAGATGAAATACGAACGTCTGACAAAGGAGAAAATCTAGTTAGATTAAGCCAGCAATGATGAAATCATCCTTTATAAGTAGAGTCAGTGTTTGGAGGCGGGGACATTGAGATAAAATAATTGGAACCGATTTTTGTAGCTTGTAACAAGAAAGTTTTGAGGTTGAACGTCTTAAAACATCTTTTTGCTTTTAACTGTCTTGGCATTCAACAGAAATTATGTACGGTAACAAATTGAAGTTACAAACTTAACAATAAGAGAACAGCAATTCAGTTGTCATTACAACAGCTAATGAGCTGAAGGAAATATTTAACCAATCACAAGCCAACCAACAAGAGAGTAGAGAGCTGCGTCGACCAAGCAGCAGCCAATGAGAGTTGAGTAATGGAGAATTCAACCAATCACAAGCTAGCCAATAAGAGAGCAGCTGTCATGGTGGCAGCCAATTAAATTAATTGAATTATGTTTCTTCATAATAGTGTCAGATATTCATTTGTATCAATCTCCAGAGTTTAAGTAATAACCAAATTCAATTATCAATATTGTTTGACAAAATTAACAATCAGTATTTGATTCTTGAATGTTCCCTGAGATTTTTCAATAATCTACAAAGACTCTCATAGAACTCCAACAAGCATTCCACCACGACACAGACCTGGATCTAAGTAAATGGGTAATAAGAGCTCATACTGCACGTAGACCATATAAGTGAACGGACGTCTATTGACACTTAAAATAGAGCTCTTTCTCAACAAGGCAGACACTCACGCAACCTTACCATAATTTTTATTGTCGCTGCTATAGTCAGACTCACTTATAACTGTCAGCACACCTTATTAATAACATCTATGTTTCCCATTCAACAACTGCTGCCAATTTTTAAGTGAATCTCACTGCCGTGCTGTACATATATCTGCTATAGTGAGGTCCACGTTATAATGGCAGTGCTTGATTAGCAATGCTGCTATCCTTGTCTATCATTCAACAAAGCGGATAGCGCTATCTCTCTCTCTCGCTTATTTGCTCAGTTGCCAGATCGGCCTTTAACAATTTAGAATTCATGACAACATTATTTAGAAACTCATTTTTGTAATTAACAAAATATTCAATCTCAATTTATAAAAATCCATTATGAAATAATTGAAAGGTATAATGTTTTGCTTAGTAAAATATAATTGATTATTTTAAACAAGAATGAAAAATTAATATCACATTAATAAACCTTTATCAGCTACCGTCAAGAAGGCATTGCAGTGAGGATCGGTGTTCTAACTATGGTCTATGGTGTGAGTATTGAGTGTTCTCCTATCTCTCTTCACTGCCATTATAACGTGGACCCCACTATATAGTCATACCTTTTTTGTACTTTCAGCATATTCCTTAAAAACGGCTTCAATACTTTTCATTCAGCAAATGCTGACAGATTGAAGGTGAACCTACAGCTGAGCCGTACATGCCTGCGCAAATTAGACCCACAAGCAACAACCAACATAGGCTACACATAGCATTGGTTCAATAAGCCGAAACACTGTGCTGAGGGCTTTTATCAATCCTACACAATAGTTAGTAGTAAATTAAGTAGCCTAACTGTTGATAGCCTCTTGTGCAATATGAAGCCTTCTCCCAACGGTACTTCGGCTGTAAAAATCAATAACGAGAATACGACGTGATCCAACTTTAACTACCTCCAATTTAAGTGTTAATAATTCTTGTTTAGCTATTAGTTATCATTGATGTCAGCTCTCAATATGCGTCTGTTCGAGAGGAGAGACATCATCATGAGAGTAAAGATTTTCTTTGCTGGAATAATACAGAAAGTTTGGAAATGAATGACCAATCCAAAAAACAAAAATGAAACATAAGTTACAGAAAAGTTTACGTATAGAGTACTGTTCTCAATAAACAGTCATTCAAAACTTGTTCAGGGTCTGAGAAATGTCTTGCTGAAGACCAATATCTTACTGAAGACTTATATCTTACTAATATATTGTAATAATATCTTTCTGTAAGGAGAGAGACATATTTCTTCAGTTGTTATCGATCTTCGCTGAGCGAAAAATGAATAATTTCGAATCCACGAGACTTGGCGGCAGCCTTATCGTGGTTTCCAATACAAAACCATATAGTCGGAGATAAGAAGAGAGATAGTTTACCTGAATACAAGGAAAAGTGTGCACATTTCACCAGTCGTGAAGGGAGCGGGGAGGGAAATAAGAGACTGAAATTACGTCGAATAATGACTTTCTAGCGTGATGATAACAGCCTCGAGCAAACACTATGCTCAGAAATAGTCATTCAAAATTTTCTTTTGTGAATTTTCTCCCTTTTCCCTGAATCAGGTCAGCATCAGCACGCATAGGTCAGATGTTTACAAAGTTAGTCACTTGACGATTCTTGACAAATTGTCGATAACATTTTGATAACGATACATCATTTCCTTGAATAGTCTTGTTAATGTTTGGAGTGCCTCCTATAAATAATAGGAAAAGAGAGTATCGAGTTTGTTTACGGTTTTGTGAGAACGTTTCTATTGAAAAACAGCTCTATAAGTAGGCCTGCTAGTCAATAAAGCGTTCAGACTTCAAGTGTATTTAGTCTGTGATTTTATTTGAGTATAGTTCGTCTAAGCCAGTTCTTCTCATGTACATGCGATATATCTTATTTGAATAATATAACTGGAATTAAAAAAAGGTTTTGATACTATTCGCTAGTTTCGATAGTATAGCCTTCCATGAAGTTTCGTTTCCTCACTTGAAAACATAAAGTACCTGCAAGCTTCAAAGCTTCCAACTTCACTCCTAAAGCACAGTCAAAGAATATACTGTAGAGAGATACACTTTATGAAGTCAGCACCTGATTAACATTGGTTTGCTATCCTCGTGTCTGTCTTTTAACAAAGCAGATGGCTATCCTTTTCTAACTCCACAATGTTGCCAAATTGTTGTTCACACAAAATGGGGGATAAGATTCGAAATCAAGTGGCATTTATTCCATATAATTTACCTCGAGTTACTACTACTGTATTGATTATAATATCCTAGTATTTAGAAATTGACTGTTATGTGAAATGGATGCTTTCATGTTGAGAAATAATATTTAATTGAAATTCGATCAAAAACTGATTTGGAGGTCTTTTTTCAGATTATAATTATTCACTAATCATTCAATTTAGTCGGGAGAGCGAATATAGGTAACAGTTTATAAGAAGAATGAATAGAGTTTTTACAACAATCAATCCATAAAATGGCGTTTATTACTTCATTAAAGTGTTTGATCATAAAGAAAAGATAGCATAAACTATGAGATAGCTTAATGTGCTATCTTCACTATGGTTTGATACAATGAATTGTCAAACACAACTTTTTTCTCATTTGTCCAAACGTATTGAACATTTTCAATAAATATAAAAAGGGAATCGACAACCCTTCTATTTGAACTGAACACCTTGCAGATACTCCTAATTATTGGCAGAGTTTAGAATCACGTATAACATAATTATAACAGTGGACCAATAAGTAGAGAGAAGGCGGAGTTGAAAATATTACCCACCATCTGCTGCCATCCACTGGCTGAATTCCCAGTTAGATTACAAACTTTTGACAAATCAGGAGAGAGAAGGCGGAGTTTAAAATATTACCCAACATCTACTGCCGTATTCTGGCTGTATTCATGGTTAGTATTCATGCTGTATTCTGGCTGTATTCACTGTTAACCAATCAGAAGAAAGTCGAGGGTAAATAAGTTATCCAAATATTCAACAGGTGCCCACAATATCGCCCACAATAATTATTGGCATGATTCCAAGTTGTGCATTTTACAGACTAGCGCCCAATTGGCCAATCAGAAAAGAATTTGGCAAAGTTGAAAATAAATATTATAGTGACAAATAGAAGAATAGTTTGATAAAATAGGCAATAGTGAAATGATTCTCTGCTATGAGAAATTCGTTTATTTAGACTATGAATGCGAAAAACATAACGTTGAATAAAAGATGGCCATTATTCCTACAGAGCTGATGACGTATTGGCATACTTGGGCGTTTATGTAATAGGCAAGTTGGCTCTCCTCCAGTTATGACTGGTTTGTATGCTTATGAAGAAGATACCTACGCTTTTTTATTCCTCCATCTCTCTATATCAATTTATATTGATATATTTATATTTTTATTCCTCCATTCTCTATAATATCAATTTCCAATGTTCCAACAACACTAGATTTCTATTGTAGTGTTTCCACACTCTATTTGCCTCTATTCAACAATGTACCATGACTTCATAACACCATATGGGTCTTTAATACGAGTATGTAGACAAGTAAACAAGTAAGTTTCATTGAGCGAACTTTTGCAGTTTTATTACAGCCATCACCACAACATTTTGTCATTCACATAGTTGTTCTATTATGATAAACTGAGCTGACTGATGATATCACAGATGCCAGCCTAAAATCAGTGCTAAGCTATAAAGCCTGGTCCACACGCTCAAATAGTAATATCAGTAAATACGCCGTATCTCGTAAATACTCGTATATTGTGTATTCTTCGATCCACACATACAATATAATCCATAACCAGTTTTCACCGGTGTTAACTTATGTGGAGGGATGCTATTCGGTTAGATATCCTAATTGACCAGTAAACCGTTTAACGAGCCCATTAACTTCTGATGAAAAACATTATGAATGAAGATCATCAATCTACTATTACCTCAAAATAGATTTCATATTCATGCATCCGATAGGATTGAGGAGAGAGCCCAGACTCTATCTCTAAAGTACCTGGAAATAAGAATCATTCATTGACACGGAATATAAAATCTGTATCTGATATTGAATAGAAAAAACATTCACAAGATACTCTTCACAAGATACAAAAGTCTGGTGTGGCGCACTCACACAACTTTCCTTGCCGTTATGAAAATTGATCACCTGACGCTACTGTTCCCGCGCATCTCAAGTCTACTATTCAAAGATTTGAGCCAGCTGGTGACAGAGCAATAACGCTGGAGACACACGAAGTCTGCTATCTCTTCATAGTGAATCATTTAATGGAATCAACAGTTTGCCAACAGTTTGAAATTGGATAATCACATTTTCTCGAATTTCGAGCTTATTTTTAATTTTAGGTGAAAATTTTACTGAACATTAATTGGAGAGATTCTCATGCTCAATCTTTCCCACTCGAAATTTTTTGTTTAAATTGTATCTGAAGACTGATAATTGGGAATCTAAAATCAAACTTTGAATAGATGGGGCGGAGCTCCTGAAATTTTTACAGATATGGGACTTGTGGCAGTTGATAGAGCTTATCGATGTCTATTTCAGGTATAACTTTAAACAAAATCGTTGGAGCCGTTTTCGAGAAAATCGCGAAAAACCCTGTTTTTGACAAAATTTTCGCCATTTTAGCAGCCATCTTGAATCGCATTTGATCGAAATTGTTCGTGTCGGATCCTTATATTGTAAGGACCTCAGGTTCCAAATTTCAAGTCATTCCGTTAATTGGGAGATGAGATATCGTGTACACAGAAGCACATACACTGCAAGTAGATTTCGGGCATTAAAAGTTCTCTGTTCCAGAAGCTTTTTGGATATCTTTTATTCCAACATCTTGTCATAATAACAACATCTTTATTATTATTATTATCAGTCTATACTTCAATAGTTATTGATAACGGTGTGAAAATCCGAACAACTTGCAACTTGCTCTGCTTGTTATTTCAATAGATAGATGGATTGACCGTTGACAAATTCAAGTATCTTTCTCTATTTGTGTGATTGTAAAAAAGTCTCTATTTTTTAAGATTTGAGAAAACCCAGATTCTAGGATAGTAAAAATTGATCTAAGGTATAACCAGATACATTCTAGTCTGTACAACACTACTTCATTTCCATGATTTATTTGGACCTATTATTTTGCGCTTTGGAATCCAACCATAAATCTTCCGTCTAATCAAATTCAAGTCTTTTAATACAATAGCATTTCATGCCTACGCATTCCCACCCCACATTTCCCCGAGTGAGGTCGATACAACAGTAGGAAAGAGAGATAATCTTTCCAAAGATGCACTTCTATTTTGAAACTCAAATAACTGCGATGTTACCGCAATTTTTAAAGAAATAATTGCACCTAAGAGGAAGTATCTAAGTGGTAATTCTGAGCCACTATTATTTCCGCAAACGCGATCGATGATACATAGTGCAATTCACTTAAAACAGTCAGTATTCCTCATTAATAACACCAATGCTTCCCATTCAATCAATGACGACAGTTAAAAGTGAATCTCACAGTAGCAGAAAAGGGCTGTTATCATACAAAATTAGAATTCTACGTAGTATTAGTAGAAGCAGCAATAGTAGCAAAGACACCCCTCCCACTAAATTCCAAACACAACTTTACTGAGCTTCACTATGGGCGCGTTTTAGTGGTGGCGCTTTTATTCAGCGATGCACCGTAATTAAGTGTGCTAGTGGAATAGTGAGACAGTTCACTTCAAACTGACAGCATTCACCATGAATACAACATCACTGCTCCCCATCCGATCGATGCTGACAGTTGAGAGGTGAATAGCGTCGTGGCGCCGGCACAAATTAAACGCACACTTCTCCGCATTTGAACGCTGCAGAATGAATAGAGAGAGATTGTCAAATATTTATAAGACGCCTCGCGCCGAGACCGGACGGACAATTTAGGCGACCAGACTACGATAATGGAGAATCAATACTCGTAGTGGCCTAGACCCTTCATGCCTTATTAATTAGGTGGTTGCTGAGCGCATATAATAAGTTACTAGCACAAACCAAGGCCATGTTTTTGGACGAGCGTAGCGAGTTCCTGTATTCTACTTTGTCCGTTGTGAGTGTATGTTCAATGATAACTTCCGAATCTTGGCATCTATGTTAAGGATATCAGCACAAAAGGTAACCAAATGCTGACTTGATAACGTTGTTCTAACCTTATTTTCTGCACCTTCATGTCATCTCCAGCGCTCCAGGTGAATGATAAAATTCCTGATTTGAAATTCTAAGATGATTGAATAATAATAACAATATATTGAATATTAATAGTAATATTATTATCATAATTATTATGAAATATCGGGGGAAATATTTTCGCTCTAGATTGTAAAAACATAGAAGATTTGTGAAGATTGAATTTATAGTTTATTTATATCACTATCAAAATAACAATTTATTCTCACTTCAAAAAACAATCACTCATCAAAATAACAATTTATTCACACTTAAAAAATCAAACACATCATCAACTACAAAATAGATATACTATGAATTCGATTTAGAATGATATACTATGTTTGCTACAATATTTATCAATATACTTTGTACTATAGTACACTAACAGCATCTAGTTACTATTTTGGACTTTCTGAAGTAAACATGTTTTAAAAAATAAGAGAAATAAACGAAAATAAATCTCTCTTGCTAAATTTTTCTTCTCGTGAGATCTGCTGAATGATCCCACACATGCACTCGTTTACTCACTTCCATTACGGTATCGACAGACGACAAAATTTCCAGCTGTTTTTCCAAAGACGTATTGATCATTTAATAGTATATAGGATATTACTGATGGATTATTGCCATTTAAAGTCGAGAAACCTAACATCCTATTTATCTATAGGAATTCCTTAAAATAATTCATTCCTAGACTTATCCCTTTGGGCTTGAAAGATCTGAAGGAGAGTGTTCTTATATTGGGGGGGTTTCAGAAACGGTTGGAAGTGTTATTTAACGACTGACAACCTTTTTGTGAGGGGCCCCAATTAATTGGGAGGCTAGTGCTGAATTTGGGAATTTGGGAGGGGTATGTCACTTGGAAGAAGGGATTTGGCACCCCAGAATACGTATTGGAAAACAGAATCGCCTTAAAGTACAGTGGTTGAATTCAATCTCATTTTCCTGCAACCTGCAACTAATCTCAATGCCCGGTTGCACATTCGTCCATTGAACCGTCGTAAATTGACATCACATTTTCGCCCGATTTTGGGCGAATAGATCACATTTTGGGTCCTATAGATGGCGTCATTTTATGGCAGTACAACCGGAAGAAAGACTTTTAGGCCCATATGCATCATCTCAGTTTAAATGGAAATAAATCAGCTGATCGTTTAAACCCGGAATGCAGCAAATTAGATTGAATGCGACCATATTAACAAGTAATCGTGATTTTGCGTTCAACGTGTAGATGGTGCATATATGGCCCTTAGAATACCAAGAGTTTTGTAAAACCGGGTGTAGATGTTAAAATAATGAAATCAAGGAAACTAAATTCCTTGGAGAACAATACCCTTGTCATTATGATACCCTAGCACTAGTACAAGGAGAGTTAAGTAGGCTACTACTCTTTGTTAAACTGTTGAAGTTCATAATTTATTCAACGGTTTAGAGTACGGTAGGCTACTATTATGCCTCTCTGAAAACCCTCGCTATCCGATCTCATGTCCAATGTCACGTGATATTCTTTGTTAGCCATGGAAAGTTTCCAACAAAGGCTTGAAAAAGTACCGCAATTAATTATAAATAAAGCAATTTATCTGGTTGAATAGAATTTTCATGGGCATAAAGTATGGAGCATATTATAGCTGTGTAGGCCTAGTGTAGTTGTCAAGTCTCAATTCAGCATCACATCAATAGATTGACTGTCAAGACTGAGCTGAAAAATGTGCATGATTCTAAGACTGTTATGATCGAAGCTACAGAGTTCGATAGAGATTTGATGTTAATATGTTACTAATGTTACAGATAATGTTATCGAACAGAGTTCAAAAAATTTTGAATTCATTGCAGATCCTCAAAATAACTCATTAATCTTACTCTTTAAGAAACAAGCAACTAATAGTAACGATTCTCAGATCAAAACTTATTAGCTAAACGTGACTTTCTTGTCTAATAACCTTGCAAAATATTAGTATTGCACTATTGGTTGTTTAACAAAAAATACTGGCCAATTTGAAGTAAAATGTTGAGTTAGAGAAACTTTTACGTAAAGATAAAGCTTTACTCACAAGCTACTTTTCCATGTGTATTGACTGTATTTTGTTATAGGCAAGGACAAGAAACATTGAGGTTCAAACGTAAGAAACTCAACAATATAATTTTTTTAAACTCATCTAACAAATAGTAAAGACTGAATGCATTTCCTCCAGGCACTATAATATGCCTGTGTAAGCCGCTATATCAATGGAAAATGTTGTTATAAATCAGAAATCAGACTTGCAAAGATGTTCACAATGTTTACTACCAAAGGAATTGGAAGAATCTCGAAGATAATGAATTCCATTTATATATCTTCTACCTCTAATGCGAATTGAGAAAAATATCTTAAAAGCACTTTAAGTAGGTGCTCTATAGGTATCTTTATAAATGCAGCAATGAATGCAAATAGAATTTGATTGGATTTATTATGAGTTTTCTTATTTGATTGCACTCTTGTCATTATCAATGCACTCTCTTATCTCTTTCACGTAAGTTACCTAACAGATGTTTATCAGAGTTCAAATGTTTTTATTTACAAAAAATTACTTGATTCGGCCTCGCCATGAAATTTTCATTGGAAAATGGTTTAAAATTATTAGTTATAAAGTAAAATAATTAAATTACTTTTTTGAAAAGCATGGCAGTTAATGAAGATTTATCAAATATCCCAGTGAGAAAAAGGCTTCCGACTGGCCTAGAAGCTAAAGCCGTAGACGGAGTAAATTGTGAGTACTGGTAAAAATGTTTTGATATAGAAAGCAAAATTGACACATTTGAATTATTTTCAATGATAGCCTACTTTTAAAGTCGAAGAACCTCAACAATCCTATACAGTATTGACGACTAAAATACAGTAGCGGTAGTCATAATATTATATGTATTGACCAATTGAATACTTTACTGATACATAGTATTTAGGTCTATAGCCCTATAATAGTTTAAAAGGCTGAAAGATATGACAAAATTTACTTCAGTCAGTGGGTGAATATTATATGAATATTTAAGTTTGTAAGTCGTCAATGCAGTTTAAAATTCAACGAAATAACGAGGTTTGTGACGAGTGATTGTAGCAGTTTCGGAATTCTCTTGATAAAAATTGGAAACTTGGATAACCTACTCCAAGAATTGCATTTATTGTCAATGAGCTGATCATCGATTTATAATTATTAAAAATTATGTTATGTTTGTACTGTATATAACGTATCACTAATTAATTATTAACTAGAGATACTGAATGTGTAATTATAGCATATAGCTAGTACTTTTGCAATATTTTAAAACTAAACGCAATTAGTTTGACTCATAATATAACAAGAATTATTTTCTATTATTATGTACGGTATTTAATTTAGTGTCATGAAAAATCACTTTCAGTTGCATATTGATTCTGACTTAATTATTGATAAAATAAGTAGCCTACTGCGTATTAAGCGATTGTGGTTGTGGATATTGAACAAAGCTACGTTTTTATCTATTAATATACAATACAATAATTATTATTTCAGAGGGAGGTATTGTTTGTTCTGAGAAAGCAACAGAGACTCCACTGTTGCAATTTGACAAGTTATTTACCGAGCTGGTCTTCGAGTTATTTTTCCTACCGGTTCAGTGAACTATTATGATGACTTCTGATCGATGTTTGATTGATCGGAAAGTATCAAAAGCAAATTCTGTCTGGTGACTGAAAGGAAAAATCAACAAATAGCAAAACCGTAGAATATTGGAGTGGGGTGTGTTATGAGAGGCACTCAGAAAGCATGATTCTTTTATAAAGATTACTCACCCACATTAACGTGGCCGCCCACAAAATTAGCCAATCTTTGTTCTCCAAAAGACTAGCCTATAGTAGTCTACACTCTGTAATCGCCAGTTTTATGAATCATTGTTGCAGAGGACCTTGAATGTTTGTGCAATCTAGAACACGGTACCGTATCTCAAGTGCATTCACTTTTGAGTGGACGTTTCCGAATGCTTAAAACACATTACCTGACCTGCTTAACAACAGCGAGGTGAAGTAGTTATCAAAATTTAGTGAACGATTGGAATTCATGTAAATCAAAATTACAAAGCTCTCTCTCTCTTGGGTTAACAGCCGTAGGGCTGGTTGGCAGCAACTACAAAGCTATACTATATTATTACAAAGCTATAAGAAATATAAAGCGAGTAAAAATTACAATGTAGGTAGTTTTCGAACAAAAATGTTCTATACTTAGATTGAGGCAAATAGGGACAGGGACATGGATAATATAGATATTATTCTACTGAGACGTGAAATAACCCTATGACTTGTTAGACTTTTTTTAGCAAGTACATTAACGTAACGCAAATGGCATATTCCTCGCTTTTCTCTCTTGTGCCCGCAGTGGGTTTTAGTTGAAAAAGGGGATAAATAAAAAATTGCATATCCTCTTTATATAATAATATTACCGCAGTATACAATATTCCACTTTTATTTAGTAGATTCAATTAGTCAAACTGAGCAGTATAAATACGCGTGTTTATAACAACATAACCTCTAAGTGCCGGTCGCACAAAAGCCGGTTAAATTTTAACCGTAATTAATTTCACGAGAGCCAATCAGAGAAGGCCTTTCTGATAAGACGGCTTCTCTGATTGGTTCTCGTGGAAATCACGGTTAAAATTTAACGGGCTTTTGTGCAACCGGCACCAAGTATCATAAAATGTACGGTATACGAGAAGAATTTCAAACTGGCAAACTTTATACAATATTGCTGTCAGTATATAGTTCTGAAATATTTATTGTGAATTGTAATTGTTGTATTTCTCAAAGGCAGAATAGATTTTTATTTTCAAATTTCCAGGGGAGAATCCCTCTTTAGCTGGGGGGAATTCCAAACTCGTCAGAGCCTCCAAATGTTCATTATCTTTTGCACCCCACTGATCAAAATACTTCGTTGCGGGTTCCAATGCTCTTGCTTTTGCTAAATTATCCTTTATTATTTACCAGTATGTTTTAGAAATATATTTAGGCATCACGAGATAGATAAATTGATAGATTTCATCAAAAATCCTTGAAAATGATGGCGGCTTATCAATTAGACGTTTGGTGAAGAAAATCAACATTTTGTCATGAAACGCTCGTTAAACTTGATGAAAAATTACTTTGGTCATCTGTCAATTACACAACAACAAAGCTATTCCACACCTTGTTGACAAAACTAATACAGCAGTTTAAAATACTTTGTTTGTAAATGATGGCAATGAAAAAATTTGAACGAATTTTGTCTTGCTAGACTGACACAGGCGACGCCTTATTTTCGGAAGTTTTGAGTGTTACGACATTGTGACCAGAAAAAAAACGGCAAGAGGTGGTAGTAGTAGAAAAGAGATTTATCTATCGATATAGGAATAGGAATTGGAATGGTATATAGAGAGTGAAGTGTATAGTTATAGAGAGAGGAAAGTTTTGCTCTCGCTTTGACTTTGCAATCTGCGCAGAGACAAGAGACAGGAGTTGCGCATCGTCGGTTCAGACTTGCCCTACCAAACCAGCATTCAGCATTGCTCAATCTTTCCGAGTTTAGTCCGACTGCGGTGCTTAACAAGCAAACATGTCGAACTGTGGCAATTCGTGTCAAAGTTTGAAACAATATCTCAAGTGCTACACGAATTCCCGCAAAATTTCACTGTTTCTTAGTTTTTAGCGATTGAACGTCCAAAATATTTATGTGTGCAAAGTACCGTAACCTAAATTATCCAACCGTTACCAGTTTCAAGCGCCTTTGGAACTTTTGGGTGTGTTGAGAAACCAATAACACTATGCGGATAACGTGTCCTGTGTTAAGTTCAGTGTAGATTTTCATCTGGATTAAATCAACTGTTATCTAGTCAAGTTCTTTTCAGTTCCATCCTCATGTCGTGTGATTGTGAAAAATGTTTGTGACTAGTGCTGAAGTAGGTTTTTTATGGCTGTGATGTCGTAATATCAAAAACAGATCAAAAGGACATCTGTTTGGTTTAGTTTAGTATTTTGTGCCATGGCGTCCAATTTTCTGATGCCGGTGAAAAGTGATGAAGAAATTCTGCAAAACTCTATGCTTGAGGATGATCCCAACGCCAATTCTTCGGCAACAGCTGAAGAAACTTTGAGACCACGCTGGGGCCCTAATCACAAAGGAGCGCAAGAACTTGCAAATCTTTATAGCAGAGGTAATGATTATAAAATTTCCAGCCTTTAAAGCTTTAATACAACTATTTACACAAGATTTTTTAATAATTATTCATAATACAATATTTTATCTCTGACACATTATCTCTGATACAGTTTTGTTTATAAGCCATCGTATTTATAGGTTATGTATACATTGTAACATAACCTATTCACATACAGTTGTTATCACGAATAATACTTCACTGTACTTAATTAGCTTTTTTTACTTGACACACTTTGAAACTTAGGTGTAGGTCGTGAAAGCTATTTAACTTGGAACGTCAACCCATATAGTCGTCAAGGGGTGCTATTTCGGGCTGAAGTAAAAACAGAATTGACAGTTTAAATTACACACGTTGAAAAAATCAATTCCCCTGTAGGCATAATACCACAGATAAAAAACCAATTACTGTATCTTATCTCTTTTTGTGGTAATGCGGTAATAACATGCTACCGATTAAAAACGTTTCAATTCAAGTTTAGTCAATACATTCAAACTGAAATTTGCGTGTTGTTTACAGTAAGTTTAACTTAAATTTTATTACAAATTGATAGATTATTGTTTAAAAACTTGATGTACTTGCATCCTATGTAATAAAGATAGTTCTTCATAACTAAATGTATTTTTTCATTCATTGCCAGTTTAGTAACACGGTAGGCGTGCACCCTTACTTTTCTTTACTATCACCCTTACCACTTGTTGATTCATTAGGGTTGAGTACGGTAGTGTACCTGTTTCATTAAATCCAAATAAGTTATCCTTTGGCATTGCAGTACTACACTGTGTGAACTCATCTATTGGTATTTTGGAAAGTTCTGTTCTGTGCTAACTAATTTGAATCAATGATTTTATTTATTAAATAGCTTTAGATTAAAAATACCAAAAAATGGTTGAAAACAAAAATGAGTTTGATTCTGAAGATCTGATAAAAATATTAATTAATTGATCAAAATTGTGTAGCCTTGGCCTAATTCATAATTATTGTAGTGATTTGATTGATTTATTTTGATAATCAAGATTGAAACTTAGGCCTACTCACTTAACCTTTTTCGAATAAATAATAAAATTTATTGCCAAATCAATAAAATTTACTAACATGAAAAACAAAAATTAAGCAAACATTTTAAAATAAAACTTGATAAATGAAGTAATTCATAACATGAGCATAAACGTAAACATAATACTATTCGACAAAAATATTGGTTCTTAAAAATTGTGAAAACAAAACATGATATAATTATGAAATACAGTATTTCAGGTCAGCATATAAAATCAAATTCAGTCTGAGAGACAAACATGTAGGTGGTATCGGGGGAAATAAGTTAATAAATGCATAGAATTTCATTTTGCTACAAATACTATTTATGCTCATTCCTTCTGAAATTCCAGAGTGACAATCACATACTTTGATCTTGGAAGGAAATTAGAATTATTATCTTGTTTCTTATGAAACACTCAACACCTCAATAATCTATCTATATGAATAAAAATCTAGCCTTAAATTTTGACATTCAATAACTTTTTTATGTATGCACCGAATTTGATGATTTTTTTAGTTTTGCCGTTATGTTCAGGACCAGGTTTATGGACTATCAAATTTTCAATCCGACTCCAGGACTCTTTCCTACGGTCCTTCAAAGTGTACATGTAATCCTTATGGGAGAAGATTTGTGAGCTGGCCATACACAGAAATAAAAATCAGCTGTTATAATCATTGCGTCATACAACAGCCTAGATAGTAGACAAGAGTGTGTGCTGCTTCATAACCACCCATATATATTTTATTCTAAACGCCCCGACTGAAAACAAAATGACTGTTCTGTGTGTAACCATCCAGCAGTGGCGCAGTGCGGCCTCAGGTTAAAGACTTACATGCTCTAAAGACATTACTTTGTTTCGAATAATTGTGCTCTCTTCGTTGTTCAGAATTAATTGATTTTTAGTGAATTATTTATTTTGCAGTTGGTAAATTATCTAAATAAATAAAATTCCGCATCGCGCCTCCTCAGTTGTGCATCCAGCTAAAGTTTGTCATGAGATGCATTAAACTATTTGGTGGTACGAAGTTCGCCGGGCCAGCTAGTACCTTATAATCATGCTTATTGAACTTTGTGTATTTTTAAATTCAATAATATATATTAGGTTATATGTTTAGGTACCCAACCAATCGTCACAAGTAGTGCTGTAGTACTTTCCAATCTTGAATAATTTGGAATTCACTCCTCAAAGGACCAGGATTGTGTCAAGCTCTGATATACAAACTGTGTCATTGTAACTTATAAAAGAGGTTGAACACAGCTATTTGTTATGCAACAACTACATTTTAACTCTTAAAGTGAAAAGCTATCAGTCTTCTAATTTGTACAAACTATTTAGTCTTGTTTGATAAACTTGTCCTATTGAATAAAAAGGTAATCACTGTATGTGTGGATTCAGTTGTATTCATTCCCAACTGAATTCAAGTCGTTAACGTACCCTATATGTTATGTAATGCGAAACGCATTAGTGGTAGCTTTATTGGTACGGTAATTCACAGACAGATATCAGCATTGAAAGCCATGCATGGGAAGTGTTAAATTATGCTCAATAACAGTTTTAATTCTAGTTTGTTTAATGAAATACTGTGGTCAGAACATAATTGCTCTTTTACCATGATAAGCTATCAAACAACCTGTTTCCAATATCACAAATAATAAGACAAAACTATGAATAAAAAAGGATGTTCTATAAAAATTTTATAATTGACTATTCCAACATTATTTAAGGATTACCTTTTCTAATAGAAAGAATAGAACATTTATCATGATTCACAGCTCTTTGCTTATTTGCTGTGTGCATGAGGAGGTTTGGTCTACTTTTCGCTCATGGAAAATTCACTTGTCATTGAAAAATATTTTGGAATTAATAGCATGGAAATAATTGCTGCTGTATGCTATGACTGACCTTTGCTTCAAGTTTTAATCAACCCATTACCAAATTGCTAATTCCACTATCTACTTGCCTGATTAAATGTCAGTGCATTCTTTTCAACTCAATATGCTCGTCAATTTTTATTATTAAATTCATGAAAAATTGAATTGGATGTCGCATTATTTAGCATTACCCATCAGAAATTTCAACTATTTTGAAAATATCTTTCTCCCTCTCAGTATTGAAATATTATAAATATTTATCCATTCTTATTATGTAGAAAAAGAGGCAGAATATCTTGAATTGTTTCATGATTGAAAACTAAAAATGTTTTATCAATTTTTATTAATTGGATTGTTTTGTTTTTTCAGGGAAAACCTCATTTGATGTCTAATTGATCCTTGAAAGCATTTTATTACTTTCTATTTGTCTCTGAGTTTAATGTTTTTGTGTTAACTATATTTGAATATCTTATTTATGTCATGAAATTCAATTCAACACTTCAGTTGGATGACACAATAATTAGGATTAATCTATTTATCCTTTAAAACATATTCTTTCAACTAGAATCATCATACTCACCTCATGTCGTATAATTCAACCAGACGTTTCAATAAAATGGATGTCAGAATAATTGGGATTGAATTGAATTCATAATAAGTAGCCAGCATCTAATAGAGAACTTCAAAAATTCTTCTTTTTCAGTTCAATGGAGTTATTTATTCGATTTTTAAATGTAATATCAGACCACCATATTTATTCCATAGATTAATGTTCAATTATTATTATTCGGTCAATTATTGACCGCCTATAATCAATTCTAATCAGTTTAATTATAAGTGATCAATATCTTGTATCATTTTGTAGTTGTACAGTGGCAAAGAAAATGGGTTTCCTGATCATTGTAATAAGCAATATTGATAATATTGATAATGCTTTTCCTGACCATTGTAGTAATCAATATTGATAGTATCCAAATGAATCATGAATGGTTTGATGTTTGCAGGGAAGAGAATCCAAGAATGTGTGAGTGTGAGTGTGTGCCTGACGCTTATTGTGATCAACAGCCTGTTCATGCTGTACCACATCCGACTGACCAACATCAGCACAGTGCTCATGTCGGCGTTCTGCGGCATAGTGTCGGCCGACTTCGGCTCAGGCCTTGTGCATTGGATGGCCGACACCTGGGGGACCATCGATATCCCTGTCATAGGTAAAGTGAGTATCAACATGCCATCACAATATTTGTTGCTCCCAAATGAAGGTTCATTTTCGAGCATAGCCAAACTCCACATGTCTTCTTGGTGAATTAGGTACAGTTGTTGTCATAGGTAAAATGAGTATCAACATGCCATTACAGTATTTGTTACTCTCAGATGGTGGTTCATTGAGGTACCCACACTTGTGGGATCGATTCCAATTTTTGTTGCAGTTGAATGAAGGTTTACTGTCGAGCATAATCAAACTTCATGTGTTTGAATCACAGTTAACGTGAGATATCATCATAGAGAAACGATAGTATAATCTTATGATATTATACAATTCCAATAAGTAGGTAAAGTAAGAATCATCATAGAGAAAATATAGTATATTTCTATGCTGTCGTTTCCCTATTGTATCATACAATTCCTATAATTAGGTAGAGTTTTCATAGGTAAAGTGAGAATTATCATAGAAAAAAGATACTATAATTTTATGCTATCTTTCCTCTATGGTATCATACAATTCCAATAACTAGGTAAAGTTGCCATAGGTAAAGTGAGAATTATCATAGAAAAAATATACTATAATCTTATGCTATATTTCCTTTATGGTATCATACAATTCCAATAACTAGGTAAAGTGAGAATCATCATAGAGAAAAGATAGTGAAATTTTATGCTATCTTTTCTCTATGGTATCATTCAATCTCAATAATAGGTAAAGTTGTCATAGGTAAAGTGAGAATCATCATAGAGAAAACATAGTACAATATTATACCATATTTTCTCTATGGTATCATACAATTCAATATTTCAATATTTGTTAAAGTGGAATAAAAGTTCATTATCGAGCATAACCTGATTCCATATTCTTGTTGAATTAGATTAGTTGTAGCTGGTATCAACATGCTTCCTCCATTACCCACATTTGTGAGATCGATTCCAGTATTTGTTGCAGTTGAATGAAGGTTAATTATTGTCGAGCATAACCAACCGCCATAACCAACGTCTTCTTGGTGAATTAGGTAGAGTTGTCATAGGTAAAGTGAGAATCAACATGCCATTCCTTCTGGTTCATTCTTCATTCATTACTCTCACCTGTGAGAACTCCATGTTTCTTCTTGTTGAACTAGGTACAGTTGTCATAGGTGAAGTGAGTGTCATAGAGAAAAGATAGTATAATCTCATGTTATCTTTTATCTATGGTATCATACAATCCCAATAATTAGGTAGAGTTGTCATAGGTAAAGTAAGAATCAATGTACCTAGAATGTATTCTTGGATCCTTGGTGATAATCATCATAGAGAAAATATAGTTCTACTACATAATAAGGCGACAGCTAATTCGAACAAAGTATGTGTCGCTCGCTTAGCTCTGTGTGTTTTGTCTGGTTAGATTCACTTTCAGTCTTCATTAGTTGTATGGGTAGAATTGGTGTTTCTTATAAGGACAGTTTACAATGAATCTCACGATACTTGCATTTTAATTATGTAGTCGCACAATGGTATTGGCTAACTTTACAAGGGTCTTTCAACAATGACGGCGTGACTCCGTGTTAGGGTGGCATGAACAGGCTAATGTAAGTTTCAGTTATATTGATCACATGCTCATGTGTGATTCTGGGGTTACCGTCCTTGGAAATTTGTCGTTTCACAAGTTGTTTCAATCCTGGCATTAGATTAGACTGCATCAAAACAATATCCCTACTTCAATTAATGATTTTCCACTTAAAAGTGTTGAATAAAATTATTATGAGTTGCCACTAATTCTGTTTTTAAACAACGAATATCAGTTTTTTTGTAATTTTCAAAAGTAAGTAACGTTGAAATGTAGAACACCATTCACTGTGTGAAGTCTTTTCAGTATGGCTATCAGCCACATTCTTCTTCCTCCTTCCTCTTGATAAAACAAGTGTGCATCTTCCAAGAATGATATTTCGATATACAGTTGAACCTCTATCATTCGTAATCCTCTATAATTCGTAATGGAAGCTCGGTCCCTTGAAAACCCATATATAATTCGTAGTTAAACAATCTATTTCGGTCCGCTCGATATAATCCTTGGTAAAATTGAGCGCTTGCTTATCTTTGACCTCTAAAATTTGTAGTTTTGACTTCGAGAACTCTACAATTTGTAGTCTCTGGTTTTTTCATACATCATGGAAGGGGAAAATAATTACATTTTAGACGGTTCTCATTTCTCAAACATTGTTATAGCGTATTTCGAGATGATGATTCAATTCAATACTTTCAATTAATTATCATTTGATGCTCTTAAATCATTTCATGAACAATCTGGTATTCAATATAATCTAAAATTGTTCAATAATTTGTGAGAAAATCTTTTTTGACTACGTTTGTGGTTTCATTCTTTTTGTGAGTATCCTGACAATAAGGACATGTTGAGCTTTCACGTTTGAACCAGATTAAGAAGCATGTGTGAATTACATCTTAATTGAGGCCCTGAAATTGATCAGTTGCGACCTGAAAACTCTGACACCAGACCTGAGCCAGCCGGTCACTCGATATTATTATTATTTATCTTAATCAAACGTAATAGTAGCTTGATAAGATTACGGCTATGCAGAGAGCGACATTAGGCGTTTCTAGTTTCAGCGGTCTTGAAAGAATATAGATGCTATATCTTCCTAAGAATGTTCTAGCCGCTGAGCGGTCTCTGTCTACATATTTATTTACCCTGCATATGTGCACGTACTCTGCTTGTTTTCAATACTTGACTCTTGAGTACTACAACTTCAATTTTCTAACACTATAAACAAGAGTGTTAGCAAACTATAAATTACTAATGCCATCAAAAGCACACTGTCCTCTTCACCTCACTATCTCTACACCACAATGATTCAAAAACACACTATAAACAACTTACACTGACGATATTACAGCAAACTATAAATTACTAATACTATCAAAAGCACACTGTCCTCTTCACCTCACTATCTCTCCACCACAATGATTCAAAATCACACTATCATTGAATCATTGCTCTCATAAATTTTTCACTCATGATATGCCTTCTCGTCAATGTAGAAGAAAGATTCAAACGAATCGTTTATTGACATCCATTCACTCAATCGTTCATTCTATAAATTCATTCACCCAATTATTCCAATTCATTCAACCCGCCCTGCCATCAAAATTCATTGATAGTCATCGATGATTGATGATCAGGCGCAGTCATCAACCTCTGTGAAATACATCAGTGAATTGATGATAACAAAGAGGCTACATTGTGGAACCTTTTCTTCAGTGCATGAGTCTCTTGTCAAGAAGTCTGCAGTAGAAGGGGGGAGGGAGTGACATGTACTGTATATGTCTGCACACTTCAACCTCCACTAATATTATCAGAAGATTCTCTTCAAACTGTCAGCATTCTGGGCTATATAAACTGTCAATAAACGGGGTATAAATAACATCAATCCTTTCCATTCAACCTATGCTGGCAGCTGAAAGTGAATTTTGTTGTAGTCTTTGGTGGCTTTTCACCAGTTTATTGTAGTAGTACTTTCTTATTCTCACTTTTGTTGAACTATTGAATGTTTGGTTTTGAAGTAGAACTGAACTGTTTTGATTTGATAAATAATAATTTGAAACCCTACAAAAAGTACGTAGAAACTCAATGTTGAAGGTTTGGTATTTGAATACAGTAATTTGTTATCCTACTGATTCCAAGATAATAAGACCAACTTCATGAAATCAGTGGAAATGATAGGATAGTAGTTTATTCTTTTTTTCAATTCAATTTATTCTATTTTATCTATTCAATTCACAATACAAAGCACAAGATACATTTACATAGACAACCTATCTAAAACCAAATTTGTGAATATTTTCCCCACATAGACGGATCTGTGTGTGGGGAATGAGTAACAGTACAAGAAGTAGCCTATAATAAAATAATAATAAGTATAATAAAACACTTATTGAAATGGGCTGCTTTTAAATTAATAAAACAAAATAAAACTTGTAGCACCCTTTATTTATTAAAAAACTTAATATTTATTTTGTTTTATTAATAAGTATAATATATCTATATATGAATGATAATAATAATAATAATACCAAAGAAAAATCCTAAGCAAGGTCAGAGAAGGAAGATATTGAAGAGAAAAGAAAACTATAACTTTCCATGTAACGCTTAATAGATTAAAAGAAAAGGAAAACGAAAGAAAAAAATAAAAAGAAAGAAAATCAGCAATAGATGCAGATGTGAGAAATTGTTAGATGGAAATAAATGGTGACAAAAGATTTCTCGGTACTGAGAAAGGCAACAGAGGAGATGATGAAGATCCAAGCTATTCGATCATTATGAATATGACAAAAAAGCGAATTCGGAGACATGGTAACGGTCGTTCCTACTGAAATAAAACTTAGTTTTCGGGCTAAGTCAGCCTAAAGAAAATGTTCCTATTAACCCAACTCTGTATATCTGAGAGTAATGATTCGGTTGCATTTCTGTAATCAAAGCCTATTGGTATTTTGTTATCAAGTAATTACAATAGTACGGAAGTTGATGTCTGCATATAGTGAGTTTTTTGAAGTGTATGTTAAATCTATTTGTGTTATTTGCACGAATGTTGTAGGGAGTTGTGTGAGTGGTAAATAAATTGTTATGTTTATTCAAGTACAGAATTACACTTTTAATGTAAGTCTGTCTTAGAGTTGGAACCTTTAATTCTAGGAAAATTTCTCTTCTTGAGTAAATTCGTGGTCTTCCCAGAGCCTCTCTTACCATGTGCTTTTGTAAGATAAAAAGTTTTTTTACATGAGAATGGAAAGCAGCACCCCACACCTCTGTAATATATTGGAATAATGAATGTGCACATGCGAAATAAATTTTCCTAGTAATATCTATATTATTCTATTTATTTTTATCACCGCTTTCCATAGATAGCTGTGATTCAAACCTTCTCAGTATATTATCTGATATAATATTAATTGTTGATTCTTGTTAACAATGATAATATCTCAAACATATTAACTTTTCCATAAACTGAAAATTATACAGAAACTATACTACTCTGACGAAACGTCAGACTCAAGTAAGTCAAAGCAACCGGATGTACGGTACCCAGAGAATTCTTTTTTAAATTCAAATTTATTTCTCAAAAAACATACACAATTATAATAATATAATATGACATCTAAAAATAATACAAGAAAAATACTATTAAATATATAAAAATACTCCCAAAACTGCAGTATATATTTTATGTCCATCTATGTTTAAGGAGTAGCCTACAAGGTAAAACCTGTGCGTGGACCTAAAAAGGTAGTATTACCAAACTACTACGTATATTTTTCAAACTACTACTTTATATACGAGGCTACTGAATGATATATTCCAACTTAATCTCTTAAATATATTATATTCACCAAGAAAAAATATATATTCTCATGATGTAATAATACATTCTCATAATTGAGATACCGGTAGGCTATATGAAATGTTTGATTGAAATATTTTGATAGTTCATTATATTTCTTCCTTCACAGCCTACAAACGATTTGGCAACGGTGCAGAGCTAGAGAAAGATGGAGACATCGTCTTTATCTAATGATTGACAAGGATAGAAAATCAATGTTAATCAGATGCTGACTCTAGAACACGAATCCCACTATATTTACAAACGAGTATATAATAACGTAATTTCTCAATAACGAGAAATACTCCTTTGTAACGTAATTTCTTAATAATGTGAAATACTTCTTTATAACGTAATTTCTTGAAAACGCGAAATACTTCTTTATACCTAACGTTAATCCCACTATAGGTAGGCTACTCTTTTCCGAACCATTCATATCAAACCGAATCAATTCTATTGTTTACATTGACTGTAACAGAACAGCTCATTCATCAATATACAATCATGAATTCTTTATTATTAGGTACCTTTATAGATTCACAAATATATCCCTTGCTTTGTTTGTTTAGTAATGTTGTCAAGTTCTATTTGCAGAGCTGTGTCTTCTCCTACTACTTCTTCTTCTTCTTCCTTTCACGTTTAAGGCACCATTGCCTGTTCCGAACCTCCTCGTCTCTGTGATTTATTATTAATTTTGTGTTTTTGCAGAACTATCTGCGGCCATTCAGGGAGCACCACATTGATCCGACGTCGATAACAAGGCACGACTTTGTGGAGACGAATGGCGACAACTTCATGGTGACCATTCCGTTCCTCGCACAGATGACCTACGTGTTCATAACGTCGTCCAATCAGCAGATACAGGACAGCTTCAGTTGGAAGTGCTACATTTTTCTGCTGTGCATTTTTGTGGCGCTAACGAATCAGGTGAGGCACAAGTGGAATCTGCAACTTTTCCAATCAACACATAAATTCTTGTACTAAAAATAACATGTTTTCAATCATAATGTGACACTTATGTATTACATAAAGTAACAACATGTTTAGTTGTACAATTCAAGTTGAGTTTTTATCGGGGATCAGTACAAACCAAACAAATCCATTTAAAGGTATTGGCGAGTGAGTCTACCGCGCTGGAGAACTCGCTCAAAATGCCGCTGGTATTCTGTCAGCTGCTCTATTGAAAGCTAAGTGAAGTCAAGAGAAATAGTTCAAGTTGCATTGAGTCAACTTCCAACGGTACTACACCAATTTTACGAAACAATAGAACAAACAAATACAAGCAAAAATTAATTTCAATATAACAATATTCACATATCAATGTAATATAAATCATATTAAGCAATAAAAACAAAACAAAATAAATATTAAAACACCTTGATTTTAAGATATAGATCCAAGTGAAAAACACCACAAAAAGTAACAAAAAAGCAACATCATTTCATGCAATGAAATGACAACCAACACCTCATTGACAATTCCAACTGACACCTGATTTGTGATTTTAAATGATGAACTACTGCACACTTTTTCTTATGCACTCAAACAGGATGAAGGAGTGAGTTAATTCCGTAGGTCAACATACCGAACTCGATTTGTATAATGGTTCAAAGAATATGTCTTGATAATTTGAATGTGATTAATGGCAGCATTCGACAGTTTTCGTCGAATATACCTACCCACAAACGGGCAGTGACTCAAGTCAAAAGTAGTAACTCTTCAAAAAGCTATGCTCGTTCAATTAATAGATTGTAGACAGCACTGCATCTGAAGCTTGTTTGTGAATTAGGGCCAGACCATATTAAGCGTTTTTCAGGCGTTTTAAGAGTCGGCAGGGCAGGAAGCTCTATGATTGGCTGACTGGGTTGGTGCCTGAAAATATGGTATGGTCCTTATCCTCAACTCATAGCGAAACGAACAAAGTTGGACCTGGTCTGGTATATTCATATTAATTTTATAACTAGTACCCTTTTATTTTCTTTGTCAGCACGACCTGTTTGAGGGTATTCATCCCATTATCAAGGGTCAATAAAGGGTACTAGTTATTTTATTCTGTGTGATATTAATTTATCAAGTAGTCATTTTCATTTATTGATCCAATTGTATACAGCAATTTATTGAAATGATTGGTGGAGGAACAATTACCCCAGCCCAAAACTGTATCTCACGCTGATTTTGATACATATTCTTGTCCAAAAAGTATGTTATGTTTCTTTCACTCAATAATTTTGAGTCCAATTTTCAGGGCAAACACTCACAAACGATAAATTTTGAATTTAGATGTAGGCCTATTGAAAAACCAAATTGATTAGAAATATTACATACAGTACAGAGTAAGCATCTGAAACTTGATAAGTGTAGTACTACCTACCATACAACTAGTGCAAAACAAGGTCTACTCCAAAAGTAGCTCATGCTTTTCAAAAACCTAAAAAACTTCAATAAAATTATGTAAAACAGCCGTATCACTTTGTTGTTTCCTGTTAAGTGGCGTCATATTTGAACTAGTATGTTTATCACGGTGCATATCCTGTGAACCTGTGAATGCAGAATGATAAGATAATCCGCCAACCTTGAATTACAAGTAACTATAGTCAACTATAGTAAGATTCACCTTATAAAGACAACGGAAATGATAGGAAGGCTTTGTTGCCATTTCTCATTTCCACCGCCTCATATATAGTAGATAGCTGTGATTCAACTTATCAAGGTAAATCCGATTTGATATTAATTTATTATCCATTTGAACAAAATCACTTATTGTTGAAATTATTTTTTAACAGGAAAACCAGGCGAATCCTCTAATACTCCTCTCCCAAATATAAATAGTTTTTTAATATCAAATTAGATCAATGTATTTTCCACATTGCATTACAAAAAAATGTAAAATTACATAATTTCAATTATGAATAAAATACATCAATTTTAATAGATAATGATAGACCGATAAATAGCTACGTACGTATCGACCGAAAATGATACATTATTACATTAATGTTAGTATACAGAAGGCGTGGAATTCCCCCAAGAAGACTATAGGCCTAAGTCTGTGAATGGGGGAGAGTTCTTGCATGAAAATAGAGTAACATGTAGTTTTATCTGTGCTATGTACTATTAACTTTATGTTTTATGCAACCTATATAAGTAAATGTAACTGCTGTTTATAGTTTATTCAAAAAAAAAATGTTATCAATAGCAGAGCAGAGTTGATTACAAGTGGAAGAGCAAGGGAACCTAAGACCAGCAATGAAGTGAAAAAGTTATATTTCAATTAAATTGAGCAGGTAAGTTATACTACATGTACGGTGAATGGAGCAGTTCCTCAGTTCCAATCCAGCCTATGCCAAAAAGCCACCCGACCAACCTACTTTTATACACCACGTCACTGCAATCCTCAGCCTCCCTGATGACGTCCGGCAAATTCCTATAGATAATTTGAGCTAGGTAGTATGGTGATTTGAGTTCTATTCCATGCATTAATCTAGGTGTTGAATATCCATGGTTGTTCCTGAGTCGTGTTTGATAATTGTGTTGTATATTAGCAAATAGGTTTATTATATGTTTCCTTATATATGTGAGAATTGTTTTAATAAATAACTGTCTTAGATTGAGCAAAGGGAACTCCGAGAATAGCAGCAACGTGGGATACCTGGATTCTTTTTTCAGAATAGTTTTCATTATTGTGCGTTGAGTGACGGCCAGCGGCTCCTAATTAAATAGTTAATTGATTAGAAAATGAAATTGTTGATTCTTGTTATTAATGATCAATGCCATCTCAGATATCCGGCAAGGCAATATATTTATCCATTATCAAATAATAATAAATGCTCATAAAAATTGAGATGAAGTAAATATTAGGTAAAGATTAAATATTCTGGTAGTTCATCATATTCCTACATCGTCTACAAACAATCTGGGAATGGTGTTGAGTTGGAAGAAAAGGATAGAGTTGTCTGCTTTGTCCAATTCTTTATTCTTTATTGATTCATACAATAAGTACATCATCAAAAATGATGTGCAAACTTGTGCTATTCCTCTCCCAAATTTAGATAAGGTACACATAGTCCGAAATAGGTTAAGTCTTGTAGTTGTTCACTTTTTATTTTCACAAAAATGATTTTTAAATTTAGATGCTTCAGAACCAAACATAGGAGAAAAATGTCACATTATTATCACTAAAATAGGAAATATTCACATATTAAAGAAATAATTTAGAAATACCAAAAAACAATCTTAATTAGAGACAAGCTGATAATATTAATAATATATTATGTTTCATTGACTCGAGAGTTTGTTAACAAACATAGAGTTTCGTCAAAAAATGCAATTACAAGATGGTGGTTCCTTGATCCATTCTGAACTACGATTCATTAACACTATTTTGTTGTTTTTTACACCGACATGCAGCCAATTATTGGTGGAAATAAATCATTCCGTTTATTTTCTGTATATGACTGGAGTACTTTCGGGTGTCAAGCACCTATTTTCAACGGACACAGTTGAAAAAATTCACAGTTCACTGTTGAAAACTAAATCGGTTATTTTCACCAATAATATTGTCTTAATGTCAGTGTTTAAAACAACAAAATATTTTTTCAATATGCAATAACAATCACAGCACAGAGCACACCGTCAGGTGAAACAGTTACACAATATATTCAGTAATAACATTTAGTCTATATCGAAGCCTCTAGATAAGAGATCATTTATAGAATAGGATGAATTTCTTTCAACCACTGATAGAATTTTATTTTGAAAACATTCAATGACAAATCACCTACATTGAGAGGCAGCTTGTTGCATCCCAAAGGAAAATCACGCAACACTAATATGCCAGTGTTTCAATGTTTCTTTTTGAACCGACATCTAGATATATCAGTAACACGATTAGTTCTTACGTTAAAGCCGTGAAGCTCAACTCTTTTATTATATTATATATTGGAACACCTTCTTTAACATTCATTAAAGCTGATTGTTAGTGAAGGTTATCTCAATCAGGTGCTGACTATAACGTAAATCTCTCACTATAAATATGAATCATATTATATTGTATTCCTTACCTTATAAAAAATTAACGGTGTGGTTATTGTTTTTTAGATCCACAAATGGTCGCACACCTACTTCGGGCTGCCGAAATGGGTGGTGTGGCTGCAAGAGCACCACATCATCCTGCCGCGACGTCACCACAGGTATCACCACGTGGCGCCTCACGAGACCTACTATTGCATCACCACTGGCTGGCTCAACTGGCCACTGGAGGCCATCCGCTTCTGGCCGTGTCTCGAGCGGATCATCACCGCCGCTACCGGATGTCTGCCGCGTGACGACGACCTCAAGTGGGCGCAGAAGCGGACGTGACTCGGCTCATGTGAAACGTCTCATGCTAAAGCTAGGAGAATATATTCGTTCATACGAATATACTCATTCAAACGACTGAATCGTCATTATTATCTATCATCGCTGTACATCTGTCTGTGTACTTTCCAGCTCGTCGCATAGAACAATCGATATCGATATTCCGATTGAATTTAATACTCGGTTCAGACTTGCCTCTTAATTTACATCTTGGAAGGTCTCATGTTATAACGTAGGTCTATAACGTAAGTATCATTTTATATATAAGAGAATATATTCATTCACACGACTGAATCGTCATTATTTCTTATTGAATGTTTGGGGTGACACCTACGGTTTGTGTAATTTCCAGCTCTTGGCATAGAACAATCGGTACACCGTTTTAAGATAATACTTGAATACTTGGTTTAGACTTGCTCTCTTAATTTGCATCTTGAAACGGGAGGTCTCATGTTCTAAGAGAATAATTCATTCACACGACTGAATCCTTATTATTATTTAGCATCGCGGTGCATCTACGGTTTGTGTACTTTTCAGCTCTTGGCATAGAACAATCGGTTTTCCAATTACAGCTAATACTCGATTCAGATTTTCCCTCTTAATTTAGATCTTAGAGGTCTCATGTTATAACTCACACGACTGAATCGTCATTATTACTTGTTGGGTGCCTGGGAAGACACCTACGATTTGTGTACTTCCCAGTCCGTCGCATAGAAAAGTCGGGGTTCAGATTCGAAACTAAAGCTTGGTCTAGACTTGACCTCTTGCTTCACATCTTTGAATGAATTTTATATGCTTTCAGGTGCTATTAAAATGTTAATCCGACTGAATTGTCCTTTTTTCTTATTGGCTGCATGGGGAGACACTTGCTATTAGAGTACTTAGCATATAATCAGTTTCTTACTTGAAAGCTCGGTCCAGATCTGACCTCTTATATGGCACACAAATGCCTACCCAATGAAAATGTTTATACCAGTGATATGTTCTTATTTTTCCATTTGTTGCATTAGGACTCATTTAGTATTTGTGTATTTTCCAGCTCTTGGCATAGAATAATCAGTTTTCTGATTCGAAAGCTCAGAACAGATCTGACCTGTATTTAACCGGTGTTAAATCATGTACTTGTATTTTCCGTTTTGGAGTAGATCAATCATTTCTCATCCCAAACTGAAGCTCAGTTCAGATAAGAGTTCTTGCTTTACTTATGTGCTACTTCGTCAAGTGGTATCAGACGCCTTTAAATCGTTAACACAACTTAATTGTGCTTATTTCTCATTTATGGAGTTGTAGAACGTTGCGTGTGAACCGTGGACTCCGTAAGCCAGATTAATGACGACTATCCGCAACATCTTTCTGAAACCGTTCCACTGTCACAAGTCACGTTACAAGTAAAGTTTGGTCCATGCTTTTAACTATCATAAAAGAGGTAAATTGGTACTTTCATACGTTTTATGGACTATATTCAATATCTTGGCTGATTTTTTTAAACTGTCATGTAAGAGGTCAGGACTGAAGCTGTTTAATCTACTGGAGTCTTGTGCTTTGTGAATCGATCATATTTTTATATTGACCAACTTAAATTAATTTGTATTTCGAACGCTCCAATTATCGATCCTCTAACAACCTATTGATGGATCAATATTATATTTGAAGAATTGGAAACAAACCACATTACTGTCAATCAATAATGCCAATCGGAACTATTGAAATCTAATTATGTTTACTGCATGTATTGCATTTGGATCATTCTTGTAAGGTTATGTTGTTTGACACATCATCAAATCGCAAAACTACAGAACTGATTTTCTTGAAATTTTACTAATGATTCTGAATCCACTGAGGTGGGTGGTTAAAGGCCAGTTCACGGTTTTTTGATAAATCAATTTTTATTTTAATGGTTAAAACGAATCCGTTCAATTTGTTCTAAAATCCAAACCACGCTGGAAAATTATCACTTTGTGAAAGTGAAGACCCGACCTTTTTTTCGAATTTTATTTCTTTACTTATTCCAATCACGTAATTTTGTGTTTCATTTCATGTAAATCCGGGAGTGAATTATCTCAAGGTTAACCTTATACCTCTTCCCCCAATTTTATATGTATATTTATCTTTTCTATGTATATTGATATTTTTTTAAATGAAGAATAAAGAAAAGAAGATGAGTTAGGAGACGGCACCTGTGACCACTTGAGGAGCCGACTCCACTGTATATAATTTATTATGAGTTTGAAAATCGCTTTCCCGTGGTTCGGAGCCCACCTGAAATTGTAGATCCACTTTTCATCGTCATCATCCTTCTCGTTCCCACGCACTAGCCTGTTGCTCATGTGAACATCACCCTCAGCAAGACTTTTTCGGAACGGTCCAGTAACAACTACCGGTACTTAACTTGATATAGAATTGATGAATATGAATATAGTTTTAATTTCTTAACATAATAATAACACAATTATTTCAAATATATAGTGAAAACTACAAACAATAAAAAGACATCCAGTTTAATTCAAATTCCATAATTTTCCATTCTTCATTAAATTACTTTCGTGTTTGGAGTAGGAATCACAGATGTTAAAGAACAAATTTAAATTTTCCCCGCAAAGACCTTATCTATCTGGTATCTACAGTTTGCACATCTAGCAAAACTTTCTCGTGTTCAAGTTTTTGCTGTCCTAGAAATTTAATCCAATATCCTTTCACATGACGAATTTGCTAGTTGATAGTCGCCTTATTTTTACTCTAGATTTGTGTTCATTTTAGAGCTTTTTTATCGGTAGATATATTTTTTTCGTTGTGTTTTACAGTATTATCTATTTTTTATTATAATCATGACTAAAACTCTATCATTTCATAATTCATACACGAGAAAAACTACTCACACCATTATGTTACCATTTGATGAGAAAACTGTATCCATAATGATAAATACAATTTCATAATTCACTTTGCATTAAAATTAGTTGTATATCATTCTAATGGCGTTTTAGAAATAGATGTGGAACAAACATAGTAAGTTCCATGTATTCATGAGGCTAACGTCATAATAAATTCAATTGTTTTACCTCTGAGAAAAATTATATTTGAATGGATTGATTGTGAAATATGTTCCAATCACAATGGATTCAATATACTATGTTTGTGAATGTTACGATGTATAAAGGGAACGCTAAGAATGCAAAAAGCACATTGCTCTAATTTGTAAAAAGCTACTCTACTCTATTTTCAAGGACAAATGCTTGCAATATGGTACATTTTCTATGAATATGTAAGTATTGTTGTATTTTTTTGACCTAACTTACTACTTAATAATTTTATATCTTAGAAAAACGTCAAGTATTTTTTTAGATTCAAGTGATTCTGAATAAATTAACATTTTAATATTAAGGTAGTAATATTTATAAAATTGTGAAGATTCCAGTTTTTGTGGAAAATGTTGTAAATAATTATTGTATCAGCTTAACAATACTTAGGAAACTATAATAATATGTAAATCATATCAGTCCTGATTCATATATTATTTTATACTAAGATCTTTTTTAGTTCATCTGGTATCTACAGTTTGCACATCTAGCAAAACTTTCTCGTGTTCAAGTTTTTGCTGTCCTAGAAATTTAATCCAATATCCTTTCACATGACGAATTTGCTAGTTGATAGTCGCCTTATTTTTACTCTAGATTTGTGTTCATTTTAGAGCTTTTTTATCGGTAGATATATTTTTTTCGTTGTGTTTTACAGTATTATCTATTTTTTATTATAATCATGACTAAAACTCTATCATTTCATAATTCATACACGAGAAAAACTACTCACACCATTATGTTACCATTTGATGAGAAAACTGTATCCATAATGATAAATACAATTTCATAATTCACTTTGCATTAAAACTAGTTGTATATCATTCTAATGGCGTTTTAGAAATAGATGTGGAACAAACATAGTAAGTTCCATGTATTCATGAGGCTAACGTCATAATAAATTCAATTGTTTTACCTCTGAGAAAAATTATATTTGAATGGATTGATTGTGAAATATGTTCCAATCACAATGAATTCAATATACTATGTTTGTGAATGTTACGATGTATAATGGGAACGCTAAGAATGCAAAAAGCACATTGCTCTAATTTGTAAAAAGCTACTCTACTCTATTTTCAAGGACAAATGCTTGCAATATGGTACATTTTCTATGAATATGTAAGTATTGTTGTATTTTTTTGACCTAACTTACTACTTAATAATTTTATATCTTAGGAAAACGTCAAGTATATTTTTAGATTCAAGTGATTCTGAATAAATTAACATTTTAATATTAAGGTAGTAATATTTATAAAATTGTGAAGATTCCAGTTTTTGTGGAAAATGTTGTAAATAATTATTGTATCAGCTTAACAATACTTAGGAAACTATAATAATATGTAAATCATATCAGTCCTGATTCATATATTATTTTATACTAAGGTCTTTTTTAGTTCATCTGATATTTTTAGGTTGTAAATCAGCACATTTAAAATTAGTTCGTGCTCTATAAAAAATAATTTTCTATAAAAAATAATTTTTAGTATGTATTAATTTCCTCCGGCTTATCATTTCTTAGTATTGTTTCGTGTTATTTTTGCTAAAATGATAATTCATATTATGAGTACCTCTTCGAAAAATTGCGAGAACTTTAAATATGATTCTCACATATACTGTTTCAATAAGTTTTATATATCATATATCATATTAATCCTGGCTTCGATTTAAATTCATCTCAAGTTCTAATTAATTCTCCACTCTATCCTATTCCAATTTTTCCAAACTTTCATGTATCAAAATATAATTCCCACCTCTTCAAGATGAAACATCGTTTTTTTCAATAAATGTTTACTTTATTTCGATCAAAATCTAATATAACCAAAACAAACTGCACGCGTAAGATACAAAAAGTATGTAATTAAAAAACTACAGTCATCCAATCCCAAACTATCACTAATGGAACAAGGAAATCAAGTCTTTATACCTAACCCTATGTTGTCTTTTTATATACGTTTTATTGTCCAACAATTTCTTACTCTAGAAATCTATGTTTAATTTGTTTCTTTTTTTTTGAGTAAATGAAGCATAATATTTTACTAACTGACAGTATTGTCCGGTTTTTGTATAACATGACTAGTGTTCAACAAAGAACATGCAATGATATTGTTTTCTTTAACTTTTGAAATAATATTCTTTTCAAATTAGTCTGTAATCAAGTATTGTAATCTGCCACAAATATTCAAAGTTACCTGCTGACATATTCCACCCACAATAAGGCTAGGGCCACATGAGCGCACAAAGTGCGTCCGTTGCAACTTACTTTTTTCGGCCGTCGCCAATGACACCACAGGAGCGTTGAGTGTGGTGCGTCAACGTCATGCAGTTGGCTTTACGCAATTGAACCAGACGAAGCAGTAACTTTTGCATGTCTCGATGAGCATTGTCGCATTTCTGCGCAGTTCAAAAATCACCGTCCGTTACGACTTCCGTTACTTGGTACGCACGTACCTCGTGTGTTGTCACCAATTCACTTCTATGTATTTCTACAACAGACGTCAAAAAGTAATTTGCAACGGACGCACTTTATGCGCTCGTGTGGCCCTAGCCTAAATGATCTACTGAATTATAGAGAAAATGTCTAGTCATATCTGAAAAATAATACTGATAGCTTCAACCTCAATTGATTTTAAAAGAATATTCAACAAATATATTAAGCTGACTTTATTTGAAGCTATTTTTTCACTCTATGGAATTATAAAGTATACATAAACTATTAGCATTATTTTAATGTTCTATATCACATAGAAAATGTAAAGTCAACATATAAAAAATAATAAGAATTACAGTCAAATATTATGAAAAAAGAAGTTTTCAAAAATTGAACTCTCATTTTTATCGTAATATTTATTTTTCCTCGAGTACTGTTAAGTTTACATTTCTTGATTAGATTCAGCTTTTAAGAGTTGAGTACCAATCAACTGAGCCCCGGTAACTTCGTAATTTTTAGAAACAGTTATTATGCTTTTATGAGCTCAATCTATTGTAGTAGTATTTTATACAACAGCTTTACAATGAGCACAAGTGAGCGAGCATAGAGAGCGAACGCGTGTCTTAAGTAGGTATCTTACAAGTGTTTTAAAGACCATATAAAACTGTTGTATACACTATTTTATCTACGACCACTCTAGCAAATTATCATATTGCTGGCTTGTTGTAAAGTTGAAAATCAGCCAACCAAAAGTAAGTCTTCAACTATGGTAAAAGAGGAAATAAAAATAGATAAGAGAGAGTAAACAGTAAACTTGAAACACTGAAAACAAGACTGAAAAGTTGACGAAAACTTGACAAACTAAAAGCATAACTTACTGAAAACGTGAATATGAGAAATCAACAAACTCAAAAATAGACGAAATGAAAACTTGAAACCTGACGAGTTTAAAACTTAACGGAATGAGAACTTGATGCAATGAATACTTGACATACTAAAAACTTGATAAATTGAAATCTTGACAAAATTAAAACTTGTCAAACTAAATACTCGATTTAGTGAAATCTTGATGACTGAAACCTGCTGCCATCATCAGAAACCGTGTTCTAATGTTGATGCCACCAGTATCGAAAACTATGCTATAATATTCAAGTCGTTGCAGAAAGTTCACATTATAGTATAGGCCTAGTTTTGAAATAGTTATTTGTGCAACTAGTGCGCAAAGTGACAGTTTGCTGCACCGAAAGAAACGTTTACGCCCGAGCCGTAGGCGAGGGCGGAATGGTTTGTTGAGTGCAGCAGAGGAACTTTGCGCACGTATTTCACATTAAGTTTTTCCTACAGTTACCATTGAATATGAAAAGTGGGTAATTATGGGTAAAATTGCCTGAAATGCATCAAATGTTTTTCTGTGTAATTTTATTATTGATAAAAACCTTAATTTATTGTCAAATTGAATAAAAATGTTGTCCTTGGTTATAATATATAATAGTAATAATTAGCGCGTTGTGCTTCGTTGCACCTCTGCTCACTATAGCAGCCACAGCAGTCACTGTTACCAACTTCATTTTGATTTTGCTGCACTGTTGCTCCATATAACCTACTAAGTATTTTGCGTTGCCATGTTGCAAATCTGGAGTGCAGAAAAATTTTTGCCGCACTAGAGCGGAAAAGTGATTCTTTGCGTTCTGTAATCAGTGCAGCAATGGCCACTTTTCAACGTAACTGTAGGAAAAATACATTGCGTCAAGACCCTTGTTATGGGATTGATTGTACTGTTTACATTATATCATTGTCGTAAAAAGATAGGTATTCTTAGACCTAATAATGTTAATTATATTGTAACAAATAAATAAATAATTGAGTTACTCTACAAGACGATATAAAGTGATTGAACTGTGCAATAGTAGAAACTCATCCTTAAGGATTGTGAAAAAGTCGCATAATCTTATTTCAGACTCAATACAACGCTATTTCTTTCCGTTCTGTGAAATTAAAAAAGACAGTAAACAGATGGAATAAATATATACATCCCCGGTGCTAACTTATAACTTTGAAAAAGTTGGATCTTTCACTCTAATATGAGTAGATCTTTGTTAATAGGATAATAAAGTAATGTTGACATCTTAAAAATATAACATTGTTATTTATTGAGCAAAGTAATCTTTATTTCTACATCGCTAATGATACAATACAAATGTAATTATGAATATATTACTGATACTCTCGTAGAGAAATTTCCTAGCTTTAATTTAATAAAAAAAGTAAATGTAATATCATTTGAATCTTGAATATTTGTATTAAAAATTGCCTATTGAGAAACAAAAAAAATAATGATAAAACTAAAGGTGTCTTACATATTTGCTCTCAGATGCCTTATATACTTTGTACTTGAGAGGATTGCTTACTTATATTGTATAGGCCTAATCTATCAATAAATTTATCATAACTCGTGCCTTTATTTACTTAGAAACAAGAAATTAGTTATTTGTTGATGATAGGGGAATGAACTCTTTAATCACATACGTGTGAGGCGGAAAGCAAAAAGGGGCCTGATTGCGCAAATTACAATTATCCCTTTTTAATATTTTTAAATAGAAATTTGATGAAAATAGCAACTAAAATTTTATTTTAAATAGCAAATTTGGAAATGGTAAATAGAAAATTTAGAAATGAATCATCTATCAAAGTGATATAAACAAGGTAATGAAACATCTGAAAAAGTTTTGACTTTATACTTTATGAAGAACTTTTATACTGGTTTATAGTTGTAGAAGTTGGGGTGCTTAAAATTCATGAACTGTTAATGTTACCTTTCGAGCTCTCACAGAGCTGTTAAAATACAATTAATAAATATGTATAATCCTCTATTCATCTTGTTACTTGATTATTGAACAATTTCTTTCATGTACGAAAAACATGTCTTAATGTTTCTTTTTCAGATATCATCACTACTGCCCATTGTTTTGTAGAGACATGTTTATTTAAGATAACTCTCTATCACCACAAAGTGCTATTAGTAATATAAGTTTAAATACTATATTTTAGAATTATTCTCCGAAATGTTGATAATGAATGGGTTATAATAATACTATAGTGCCATCTTACATTACCATCACTCAATTATGTCAGCAAGCTTTGTTCATATGAGTTGTATTCTTGTACAGTATTCTTTTTCTTAGTACAGTATTCACAGAGTATTCCGTTTAACAGTATATAATTATAAAACAATTAAGTATTATTTTGATAACAATTCCACTACTCTCTCGTTCTCTCGTTTTTGTTATAATAACTTGACGAGTCCCCAGTCAAGAATAAACTAAGCTTCACGAATTCTAATTATTTCTGAATGAATGGTGGGATCATTGCAAGAAAATTAAAAAAATTTAATTGGGAAATTGAGTTACCATGTTAAAATACCATCATTGGATAAATTTGTCTCAGGTAGTTTAAGCTATATATAACTTGAATTGACATTTTATTGGAGTGAAATTTGATTCTTCAATCCAATTCTCAAAAAAATTTTCTGTCAATATTTCTTTTAAATAGGATTATCATTATCTTATACAATGTTATATTCATGATTAGTTTCAATAATTTCACTTCAATTCGTTATAGTCAAACAAGAAAGAACTAATTTTGTTTTGTTGGTTAGAACCTTACTGTATATTACATTACACTACCTACCTAACTTATTTTGCATCTTAATCTATGTTTTTATATTTATTTAAATTTGAATATTCTCATGCATATATTCATCAAGTCTGTGAAAAGGCTGAAAAAACTTTCTAATGTTGATATTTTTAAAAGTTTTTCGATTTGTATTACTCAAGCTATTAAAATGAAATTTTTTTCTCAGGAAAATGTTTTTTCAGATCATCACTTTTTGAGATAAGATTGCATTAAGTTTGAATTTTTGGTACAGATCATTTCAAATTCGGCAAGAGATAAATTTATGAAGTTTTGAGGATATATTCTCCATGGTATCGTTGATTGAAAAATACAAAAATTTTCTGAAAATATCAATTTTTGAGAAAGTTATTCAAATTACCAAAAATAACTCAACTAAAAATGTAAACTTTATTCGCTCATATCTCAAAAAGTAATGAACGGGAAAAATCATGAGAAAACTTTTCCATTTTGATAGCTTGATAGTATACAAATCGAAAATTATTTGCAAAAATATCACGAGTGAAAGTTTTTTCAGCCTTTGCGCAGCCTATAATAATTTTCATTGTAGAATATATAATGTAATATATGTTCAAACCCCCACTTTACAATGAATTTCTTCTTTTTTGAATAATCAAATTTAATACCTTATGTTTCTTATGGGGATGCTCACACTTTGCATCCTGCCAATGCTTTATTTTTTGCTCAGCGAAATCTCATTGGAAATCAGAGCTCTTACCTCTTAACTTTTGAGTGTCTGAGTACCTACCTATTATTTTATTCAAACCTACTTAAAATGTATTAATATAATTATATTGTAAACCGTTTTCATCTCACTGTGATTTCACTGGATTGGTAAAACCATCAATATATCCATCCATCCATTCTTATAATTCAATCAATAATAATGTACTGTATGTTTAATAAACTAGGCTATATTTTCAGTTTTGTGGTATTCTATTCAAACCCGTTCTTTAACATTTCAAGTGTCTAGTTTGGAGTATCTAGTTCATGGAATCTGTATATAGTGTAATATTATTCATTGATTACTGTAATATCATTCTCTTGAAAAACGCACAAGTATATCAGGCAAGGGAGAGCACCTGTAAAGGTCGGGTATCGTTTGTGCGTATACGCGTTCGGCTGCGTATGCGATCAGTTAAAATAGAAACCATCCAAAAGAATAAATCGTACCGATTTGTATTATATTCACTTGGTTGATTATTGTACGCTATTCCATTTAATATCACAGTAATTTTAATACTGAATAAAAATATCAACTGAGTGAATGAATATGATAACAAATAGATACGATTTATTATTTCCCTGGCAGCAACTTTAGAATGTCAAACTAATTGTATTTTCTAACTCTCAGCTCTACCCCATAATTTTCATTCCAATAAATACATCACTTCGATTTGTTTGTTTATATATTTTCAATTTATCAAGTTTTTTCTTCATAGAGATTTTGAGCATTTCAAATTTCAACTTTTCAATGACGACGAGACAAGAGAGACTGAAATTAACATTTTCAGTTGATGAATTTGTTTTTTTTTTTGTCGAATCAAATTAATGATTTTAAAAGGCTAATCAATTTTTTCCTGAGTCAAGAAGCTCTCTATTCATAGTAGCTGGGCTGAAATAAATTAACGTTTTTTATTTGAATCATATTTACCTACTTCATATTGATTATTGAAATTCAAGAAATATTACTACCTACAATTTTTTTTTTTTTTTTTTTTGAATTCTCTCGCAGAGGATATTATAATGGAATAATATCTTCAATCATCAAAAATTAATAACGTGTTTAAATTAATAATACGAATTAATAACAAGATCGTAGCAATACATATTTTCTTTATAATCGTTACAAGTTATGTTATGTTTTTTATGTACAGTTCTATATTGGTTTTGTACCACTATAAGCCTTATCATACTTAGTGGAAATATGTAGTCAAAATATTTATATTATAAATAAATCATGTTATGGTATAGTTTAAAATGAGACTTGTCAATATTATCAGTTATTACTGATAATTAGACGAAGTCTCAAACAATCCCAAGAAGTTTTGGTCAACTGTAAATGAAGTTTCTGGTAGACCTAATAAAAAGCTAGCATTTCCGGTCGATGTTTTCGCGCAGGATGGGCGGACTCAACAGAATGCTACCGATGTTAGCATCAATTTCAATAAGATTTTCGCCTCAGTGGAGAAGAGCTTGGCCGACTCGCTAACTCCTATGGGTGAGCCAGAAATAAATGATTCCGATCATGCTGTCGAGTCCCTATTTGAATTCCAGCCTGTTACACAAGATGAGCTTAAGAACGTAATTGATAGCATGAGAGGTAATAGCGCCCTAGGCCACGATAGTATACCTGCTAGGGTAATCAAAGAAAACGTTCACATCCTCCTACTCCCTATTCAACATTTAGTAAACTTGAGCTTCCAGGCAAGTAAATTTCCAGACATTCTGAAAATTTCAAAAATAATTCCAATTTATAAATCAGGCACAAAAAATAATTACACCAATTATCGTCCCATTTCACTAAGTTATTGTCTATAATTTCAAAAATCCTTGAAAGATGCGTAAAGATACAATTAATGCAGTACTTGAACAGACATAACCTTCTATCCACCTCACAATACGGTTTTCAGAAATCAAAAAACTCTTCTGATGCATTATTTGATTTATCTAAATTTATTGGAGATAATATAAAAATAAGGAACAAAGTAATTATTACCTATCTTGACCTAGCAAAAGCATTTGATTCAGTCGACAGGGAGAAGCTCTTGACAAAACTGGAGATGATGGGTATCAAACAACCAGCTTTACAGTGGTTCAGGAGCTACCTGAAAGACAGAGTTCAATATGTTCAGATCAATGATAGTTTGAGTGGCCTGGAGCAAGTTGATTACGGGGTTGTTCAGGGGAGTACTCTTGGGCCTATTCTCTTCCTGATATATGTTAATAATCTACCACTACTGAGCATCAAAAGTAAACTTTTTTTATTTGCTGATGATACGGCTGTGGTCTTAACTGGTAAATTATGGGACGACGCATACAGGAACAGCTGACTTGTCTAGAATTAAGACCTGATTTGACCACAACTCATTGACAGTCAATATCAGCAAGACCAAGTACATGCCTATAGTAACCCGTAATCAGCAAGATCCAGGACACAAAGACCTGAAACTCCACTCATGTGGGGACTCTATTTCAATTTCCTGTAACTGTGAAAACTTAGAAAGAGTTAATCAATACAAGTACCTTGAGATAACATTTGATAACACCTTAAGTTGGAGTCCGCACATCCAGTTGGTGAAGCAGCGACTTAGAAGGCTACTGTATGCTTTTTCCCAGTTAAGTCAAGTTTTGACTAAGAAGCAGTGTAAGACAGTCTATTACGCATACGTCCAGTCTATTATACAGTATGGCATACTGGTTTGGGGAGGCCTTCCTGCTACCCTCCTTGAACCGCTTGCGGTGTCGCAGAGACAAATTATCAAAACTGTTTTAAATAAGGAATGCCGATATCCAACAGCACAACTTTTTACAGAATTTACAGTTTTAAATGTAAGGCAATTGTACATTTAATCTTTATTGATCTACCTAAAAACTAATAAACTTAAAATTGTATCAGATATTTTACATACCTATCCTACACGGTATAGAGCTAACTCCGGTTTTGCGACGCCGCAGGTGGTTCATGGAGTGGAGCTGAGGACACCTTTTTATTTGGCTTAGATGGTCTATCGTAATTTGCCCGCTGAGATAAGAGCTGATATGGATGAATGCAGTGTGGCTGCATTCAAGCGTAAGGTGGAGGGGTTGGCTATACCGCCTGGGCTGGGAGACGTCAGAAAGCCTGCTTCAGTCTGTTTATTGGCACTAAGATCATCTCTATTAATTTGATAGTTTTTCTTATACATACATAGATTTTTTTCATTTTTGAGAGTTTATAAATTTTCATAACTTACCTTTCTTCTCTTTATATTTACCACATACTTTATTAATCGTTTATAGATTTACATATCTTCATTACTATATTCTTTTTAATGGTCACTGGGGAATCGGCTGGTTTCTGTTCCTCGGTAATTTTTTTTATATGAGAAGCTACCATTATTTTTTACAATAAGTATATACAAAATTTATTCCACTCATTCAATCTCAAGAATTTATTCATATTTCAATTCTCGAATCTGTATATGCTACTCTTATCAATCTTTTTCTGTTTATGAAATTTCGTCAATGAACAATGTAATAGGTAATATTTAATTTCATAATTATAATACAAACTATCTTATACTTACCTTCTTGTTAACAAAGTTGAACATTCTCTTACCTATATAATATCATGAATAGACTATTGGCTACCCACTGTAACAGGAACCCACCCCCTACACTCAGACGAATAGTCTTGTAGGGGTATTCCAGTAAAACATGCTCTGTATTACAATGTAATCTGTATTTTGTATGGAATAAAGAATATTTTAATTTGAAAAAAAATGAAGTTATTACTAGTTTTCACAAACATTGAGCAACTCAAGTTAGCCTTTATGAGTTTTTTGTGAATTTAGAGTTTCGTAGGTTTCTCACAATTTTCAAATCAGCTAATGTGCTTAATATTCTCACATAATTCAAACTTTCAATTTTTCCAACCTCGGCAGCGGTTGTACTGTTACCCGCCCCGTCGCCTCTTTGCCACTGCAAATGTGACTTAAAAGCTACTCAATGAGCAAATCTCACAAATTGAGGCAATTTTAACGGTAAATAGATTGTTGCTTACTAACCTCCGAATCACTGCATGTACGTTTTATTTCCCTTTTGAATTCAAATAATTTAAGTGGTTCATATATAGCTTCTTTTTTACTACTTTCCCATCTTAGAATACAGCTTTACTAAATAGGACATCATTTTTTATTTATCATAGAACATTATATCTCTAGATATTTCTGGCATGATGTATTTTGGAGAAAAATTGTATTTTTTTCAAATTTGATTTCCCTCAACCCCCCACTCTCAACAGCGTAACATATAGCTTCACTAAAAAGAACTACCTAAGGACTATCGGCTTGAGTTAATTGTAAAATTTAGAACATAAACGCCCTAAACCATCGGATATCTTCTTAGGCCCATTTCATACCAAAGCTGGGCCGAGCCGAGCGGAATCGGCCGGAGGCGGATCGGCCGAGCGGAATATGCCTGCATTCACACTGAAGCCGATTCAATCAGTACCGTAGGTTTTCTAGCCTTGTAGTGAGAACGTGTGAAGATCTCACTAAACTGAAAGAAGGCAGAATCCGCTTGGCCGAAAACGCTCGAGTTGGGCGTCAAGCCGACTGCACAACGGGCTCGGCCCGGCGTTGATTTGAATGCTCCTGCATAGTTAGCGCGCACGCGGATTCCGCTCGGATCGGCCCAGCTTTGGTGTGAAACCCTACTTATGCTATATTTTCTCTATGGTAGTACTGTACCTAATAATTTATTTTGAGAAAATGCATTAGAACCTTGTACCAAATACATATTATTGACAAATATATGATAGAATACTTTTCAGTCATTTAATTTATAAAAGATCACAAACAGTTATAAAAATCCTAAACATTTTGATCATGTGATTTTTTGCATTGAAACATCCGCACTCAGAAATTTTTGCATTGAGAAAATGCCACTTTTAGTGTTACTGCAATCATTTCAACTCTATTCAAGTCCTTTCTCAATTAATTCCTATATCTATACGACAATTTATTGTACGGTATTCTTCTTGCTTTTGAAATACTCGTCGACAACATACAACACAAAATAATATAGCATTTCAGTTATAGTCAACATACTGATTCCCAACAACATGTCAAGATAGAAAATTGCAGAATCAATTATATCATCTTTGTTGTAAGTGTAGGTAAGAATTTTCGGATAGAAAAAATCGTCTCTAAACATAAAACTAACTTCTATAGGGTTATAGTCAATTTCGTCAGGGACTTTTTCAACTGACATCACTTTGTATTCAGTGTGGTTACAAGATGGCAAGCAGTCGCAATAATTGGCAGAATTTTCATCAGTTATGTCGAAATAGTCCTCCGTGATAACTTTCATCGCACATGAGTTGTAATCAGTCGTGCATACGTGTGTGGTCTCATTATGTGGCATGTAAAACATAACACAACCGCATTCTCTCAACGTTTTTCTCGCGGAACACTCTTGCAGACAGTTTTGCCGTGTGTAAAATTTAAAAAATTCCAATTTTTTTCCTGTTGTACTGTAGCATCGCTTATTTGGATATAGCTTGTGAAATAAATCATCTGAAGGATATTGAACTATCAGTTCCGGTTCAATATTGATTTGAATACTATCATTCGATGAACCAATAGGATACCATCGCATGTAGGGACTTGGAACATCCCAGGGATTGTGGACTGCATACTTACTGGAACTTCCCAATACAACATGAGAAAACTCAGATATTTTTCTTGAACTACTTACAAGCAGTGGGTATTTTTCAAAGAAGTTTTTTTGGATATCTCTAACCAAAGGAAATCCATAAATTGTGTCATTAATCAATTCAAAAAATCCATCATCAAGAAAATGATGCGAAGTTATGTTTTTATATATTTTTGAAGGTGGAAACATGTTACATGTTGCACAGAGTCCCCTAAAGGTGAAGATATCGAAACACAAAGTTGTTAAGTCAATATTTCTAACACTACCAAATTTACCAAACAAACGGCGTTTCGAAATTTCAGAAAATGTTGAAATTGATATCTTGAAACTAGTTTCACTTGTACTATTCCGAGTCAAATTTGTTTTAAAAAAACCATCGAACATTTCTCTACTCATGCCAAAAATTTCAGCAGCTATGTGGTAAACTGAATTCACTTCATTGGGATAATCTTCAAAAAATGATTGAAGTGTTTTTTCAACTGTAAAATTAACTTTCTGGAATTGTCCATGCTCATCTTCCAACATTATCCAGAAGTGATGTGGTTGTTGTTCATAGCTGGGTTTAGGATTGCAATAAGTGATAGCAGGAATAGGTAGAGTAGATATGTGGAGAGGAACAGGCGACTGTTCAATTGTCATAGGTGGATCTTTCAATTGGTTCCATTTTATAAGAAATATTATAGCTAATGAAATAGAACAAATCACCAAAACTATACACCAAAATAAACGTTCCATCAAGTGTCTGTTAGAGTCGATGATGAATTTCACTCCGTGAAGTGAGGTGTTTTCCAAAAGCTCCTTGAAATGGGGATTGATTCTCCTTCTCGATCTTCTAGGTCTATTTTTGGAAACAGTCTGCTTGACCACGACGACTTTTGATACGACTTGCTCTTCCGCAACTTTCATCTTGTACTATCGAACTTCACAAACTACTGAACTAATGAAATGCTAATTTATAACCTACATTAGAAAATGTATAATTAGTATAATAGTAATGTGCTTTAGAATATTATCCAGTTCAAGCGGATCACGCCCAACTTGAAACTAATTTGTGTGAGAGCATACACTAAACTTATTAATTCTTAACTTTGTTATCATCGTGACTATTAACCATTTTCCAGACATGCTGCATGATGTGACATTCCCTTGGGAAAATTTCGAGTAATTTCGCCTCTTGTGCATAATTGTTATTGCATTAATCTCATATCGTTCAATAACTTATCAGTTCATATTTTCTTCTAAATTAATTAATACTGTACTCATAAAAATGTTGTTAGTGACTTTGAATTTTAAACTTCTAGTTGTGGGTATAATTTTTCCAAAGGTATTTTTCGCAACAAATGAATTTTTCCCTCCTTTAGTCCTCCTTGCTCAGTGTTGAGATAAATAACTACTCTTACTGCCAAACAGCATAGTGTGATTTAAGTCAGCTCCTGATTCACATTAGTTTGCTATCTTAAATAGTTTGTCATTAGAAAAAGTAGATAGCTATATTCTTTTCTAGCTCCACACTGTTGCTAAATCGTTTATTATAGGCTATGAAGAAATATAACGAACTACAAGAATATATAATTCATTCTCAATTATGAAAATGAATTATCAAAACACGCAACAATTATGTTAGCCCAGTCAATAAAGGTTTTTTCGATCCGAAAATTAAATAAGAGCTGAATCTTTTACCATCGATAGAACCCTCCCAGAGGGTCATTCTCCCAAAAGTCCCAAAAAATCCACTTGGAGCTTTCCCCCCTAGCCCCCCTCAAAGTTGATAAATGCAGGTAATCACGGAAAATCAATTAGCTCTGTACACATTGATCGGAAACAGTTCTATCATATGCCATTCGATTCGTTACATTATGGACTACAATATTAGTTATATTCATTTTTTTGATAAAATTAACAGTTTTTTTTTGATAAGATAATATATATATGTAAAAATTTAGGAAGTTTGCGATTTGATTTTTTTGTTTTCTTCGATTAACTTCAAAGCAAGTAGTTTTAAATAAAAATAAGCCGAATAATTAATGTAGCCACTCTCATTGCAAATCCATTGATGTATATTGTTATGTATTTTCGATCCGATTCGACGCCGTGGAAGGGGAAACAGTCGACGCGGAACAAGGCGGCTGACTCTCTTAGCCATAGTAGACAGCAAACTGGAAATCAATTATCTCTGTAACCATTAATCGGAAAAAATCTATCATATGTCATTCGATTCGTTAAATTAAGGACTACAATATTAGTCGGATTCATTTCCTCGATAAATCGAACAGTTTCCTTGAAAAATAATATAATGTAAAAATTTAGGGATTTTTCGATTTGAATTTTTTGTTTTCTCCGATTAACTTCGAAGCAAGTAATTTTAAAGAACAATGTAACGAATAATTATTGTAGCCACATTTATTGCGAATCCATTGATGTATATTGTTATGTATTTGCGATTCAAGTTGACGCTGTGGAAACAGCCGACGCGGCTGACTCCCTTCACCATAGTACGGTAAACCGAATAATACTGCTGTCTACATTGCATCTTACTTACACTATGGCGCTTGAAACAATTAATTTTGTCTATTGTTTTGACATGCGCTGTATATAGATTTTCACTTTTCAATACTCTAAAAAAATATTACAATTTTCTTGATTTAACCATGCTCATGATAAAAATCAGGATTTCGTTGTTTGCTCATAGAATTTATTATATTAATTTGAAGTGTGCCTTCTACATACGAGTCAGAGGTAACACAATTTGATAACTCTAGTTTCAGATATTGATTTTTATCAACGAAGTTTCATGATATATTATGTGTCCGACTCCTTCATCTTATCCTTATTTTGTGAAAAATGAAGATTTAAAATTTCTTTTCATAGCTTTTCTTGTGTTTTATCTTGTTTTATCACTCTTTATAATTTAAACACTTGATAATGGAATGAATATCATCAGATCACGCGAACAAAAAAAATAAAAGGGTGGGCCTACTTGAGATACTATATGATAATACTGTACTTCTGATAAGTTGAAAATTTTCAAGCTGAAAGTAGATTAATTTGTTGCACATTCGGTTCAAATATTAACAAATGTTACCAAATATTACCAATATTATCACATTTAGTGAGAACGAATTACTCTGAAGCTTTCTATTCTTACTGAACATGAAGAGGCAATACCAAGCCAGAATCGCAGTTCCGTTCAAATCATTATTATCAGAGCTTTCAAATTGATGCTATGTAACTATGGATGTTATCCCCATCTCACAATTTCCCTATTTATCCTTATCCTGATTCAGAATAAAGTAGTTGATCTCTACTATAATCACAAAAATCAATGTACAGTACCTATAATAAATAGTAAAAATAACAAAATTTCTAGTAATAATGCAACTTTTTCTAGGTACGAATTTCAAGGCTCATAAAATGACTTTTTCTCAATCACAGGCAGAAATTCCAATGATCATCATAATAGTAATTTAATGAAAATTTGTTTGTATTGTACATTGTTCGACGTAAGGTAAGCTACATCTTTAAGGTAATCACCGTATTTAGGATTATCATGTTTATGAATGAAAGCGAGACTGTGATAGAAGATTAGTCAAACTGAAATATAAACATTATATACAATGCATATTTCTGATCAATTATAATTACAAATGATATTATCAAGCCGAAATGAATTGAGCAACTGAATTTCAAAGTTACTATCCACTGTTCAAATCGCACTGTGATTTCCTTTTACTTCCAAATGGATTGAATTGCCTCACTCTTCAACGTAACAATTATTGTAAAAAAAAAACAGTGGAATGTGAACCTCATCCAAATATAATTTGAATTTCAATTTTCAGATCATGAAATTCATAAAAGACTAATTCTTGAGAGAATAGTGATGAATTGCAAACAGTGCAAGTAACATTGATACAAAGCGATACAATGAAAATCAACATAGATTAATTTAATACTAGACTTATCAAATTTATATTACCGTTAATTTATATTATTTATAAAGCTTATAAAATGTAAAACCAACATTTTAAATTTTCTCTACTGGAGCAAAACATCGATAGAAAATAAAGAAGAGCCCATTATAAGCACAATATACTTGTGTACTAGAATTCACTTGAACTAACTCATCACTTCAACCCTTCAATGATCACAATGAACTAGAATGGTATATAAACCATTAAATTGATAATCAGGTACATTTTTCAAATCGCTTCACCCAACTAAATCTGTGAATGCTAAGTCATAAGAAATCATGTTCAATAGATTTAATTTGAATGCTTCAAATAGAAAATGATCTATTCTTTTGGTGCCCTAATCAAAAAGAATTTCAATCAACTACATTAATCGACATAAAGAAAAGTTTCTGCCAACCTTGTGTAATGAATGACAAGATGCGAGTGGAGGTAAAAAATTGATATGTTAACAAAAATAATAGAAGATGATGAATCATCTTTCACTTTTTGTGTAGTTGAGAAGTTGATATTGTGGTAATTATTCATATTGAATGAAAAAGACTAAGAAATTGTCAAAAAAATCAAGAAATCAGTGGTTTTTTGACAATTTCTTAGTCTTTTTCATTCAATCATCTTTCAATTAATCTTATACGGTAGGGTACTTTGTGGTTAAATGTCAAACACTTTCATGATTTTCCTACCTTTTATGCATGCTTACTCTTCCTTAATTTGTATGTTTGTATGGCTTTCATCTTTAGAATCTACTGAATTTTCATATTGGACTATCTAAATAATGTAGATTCAACTAGTAAGAACGGAAGATAAGCTACTTTACAGAGAGAATCATAGAAAGTTTCAACAAGCCCAATGTATAAATTTTTTCATGCCTCAGCCGTCATATATATTTGGCTCAACTGAAGGTAGGCCTATATTATCAACCTGGCTTGGAGAATATTAACTGTAGAAAACAGCAAACACTGCACGCTATGATTTTTCAGGAAATTGCCATTGTTAACACTATTGTAATCTATGATTTATCTCAGTTTTTGACATTCATAACTTATGATAAATTTTAGCATAGATTTATGATCATACACACATCTCTTCTCTTCTCTTCTCTCTCTTCTCTTCTCTTCTCTTCTCTTCTCTTCTCTTCTCTTCTCTTCTCTTCTCTTATATCTATAAAAGGCTAAGCCCCGACAGACTGAAATCACATCACCCCAAACTTCTGAGCCTGAAAACTTGAAATTTTGCACAATTGTTTATGGTAGCCTCAAAACATCCACTAAGAAAGGATTTTTAGAAATTTGCCCCTCTGAGGGAGCTGGGGCCCCCAAAAATGTTGTACTTTTCAACCGTTCATTTCACAGCAAAGTCATAAGGAACTTTTTTGTTCAGCTACGAAAAAAATTAAATCTATGTAGAAAAATTCTGATCAGGAGCACAGAGGGGGGTTCAGGAGAGGGCATTTTTCGAAAATGTTGATGTAAAATCACACTACAGCTCAAACTAATTGGCCTACAGACTTAAAACTTTGCACAAATATTCTTCAAACATCCTAGACGCGGATTTTGAAATAGTTTGTCTCTAAGGGTTTCAAAAATTGAAAAAGGATCCTATTAAGTAAGGTTATGAACATGGTAAAGTGAACGCCATATGTATCTGAGATAATTGACACATGATATTCTAACATATGTTGTAATCATTGGAAAGCTTAAAATAATTTTGTCAATCAGCTGATCAAATTAATTTTGCGCGAACTTGCCTCGTGTGTATTCCATATTGTTGTATGCTTGGCCACGAAGTTCAGTTTGCGCCTTCTATCAGCTGTATGGAGTCTCATACATTCCGATTGGAAAAGAGCACATAGATTTTCTTTGGTTAGGAGTATGTTTGTTGATAATTATTTTATCAAATTCAAATTTTATTGTTTTCAAAAATCACATTGAAAACTTTCTTAATAGACAACAAGATTACAAAAATATACCTACATCTATTTATTTGTAGCACGGCCAGAAAAAGACAAATTTGAGTACTAGCCGTGAGTTCATTCAATATAACTTATATATATTTTTCGTTAATATTTTGTGAATAAAAAGTACGAGTTGATGAGAGATGTGAGTAAATCCTTATATTTGAACCAAATGGTTATTCATATTGTAGTAGTAGTCGGGGTCACTGCATTTTTTATTCTGTGGCTAATAAATTCCATACATATTGATTGTCCATAATGTATCCAGTGTCCACAATGGAAGTGATTGAACTACTGAAAATTAATGGCTTACTGGTCCCTCATAGAATTTATAGTATTCCTGGTGATTGAGCCTGTCTTTTTTCAAAGCGTTGACTATTAATAATAAATCTTTATTTACCGTATAAATAGCTTACCCGGCGAACTTCGTACAACCAAAATGTCAATGTATCTCATGTCACACTTAAGTTGTATTTTATATATGCATTATATTATGTAATAGTATGAATATTTTATCGGTTGCAAACAATATCTTTTTCTGTCATAGAATGCATGATTTAGCACATACATAACAACAAAATGATTTTAGAGAATTTAGAGAATTAAAATGTGAAAAATTAGTTTCATTGCAAGTCAAAACAATAGACAAAATTGATTGTTTCGAGCGCCATAGTGTGAATAAGATGCAACTTAGAAAGCAGTAGGCCTACTACTGTATTTTACTGTTTACTGTGGTGAAGAGAGTCAGCCACGCCGTACCGCGTCGACTGTTTCCCCTTCCACAGCGTCAAATAGAATCGCAAATAAATAACAATATACATCAATGGATTCGCGATGAATGTGGCTACATTAATTATTTGTCTAATTTTCTTTAGATTATTTGCTTCGAAGTTAATCGGAGAAAACAAAAATCAAATCGAAAAACCCCTAAATTTGTACATATTATTTTATCAAGGAAACTGTTTGATTCATTGAGGAAATGAATGCAACTAATATTCTGGTCCATAATGTAACGAATCGAATGACATATGATAGATTTTTTTCCGATTAATGGTTACAGAGATAATTGATTTCCAGTTTACTGTTTACTATGGCTAAGAGAGTCAGCCGCGCCATTCTGCGTCGACAGTTTCCCCTTCCACAGCGTCAAATCGAATCGCAAATACATAAAAATATACATCAATGGTTTTGCAATGACAGTGGCTACATCAATTATTTGGCTCATTTTCCTTTAAAACTACTTGTTTCGAAGTTAATCGAAGAAAACAAAAGAATCAAATCACAAACCCCCTAAATTTTTACATACCGTATATATTATTTTATCAAGAAAACTGTTAATTTTATTGGAAAAATGAATACCTATAACTAATATTTTAATCCATAATGTAACGAATCGAATGGCATATAATAAAACTGTTTCCGATCAATGGTTACAGAGATAATTGATTTCCCGTGTTTACCTGCATTTTTCATGTTTTAGGAGGCTGGGGCGGAAAGCTCCAAGGGGATTTCTTGGGACTTTTGGGAGAATGACCCTCTGGGAGTGTTCTATCGATGTTGGGAAATTCAGCTTTTATTTAATTTTCGGATTGAAACTGCTTTTTTGGACCTTCATTGACTGGGCTATGTATTTTCTTGCTGAATAAAATAAACAAGGTGAGATAGAATTGATCATTATGCTATATTAATAAGGATAATTAATAAACGTTATTTTAGATACTTGGTATAACTTATTTAATCACAGCTATCTACTATAGAAGGTGGTGTTAACAAAAAATGAACAGCTCTGCCGTCCTATCATTTCCACTGATTTTATAACGTGAGTTTCACTATAGTGAGTCATTTTTACAACTCCCAAACAACTATAGTGGGTTCTCAACTCCCAAAATATGAATACATTGAGGATTTTTGAAAGAAAAGTAATAAGAAGAATGCATGGCCCCATATGCGAAAATGGAGAGTGGAGAATCAGAAGCAATGCAGAGATAAGTAACATGCTGCTGGGAAAAGATATAGTACGTTTCATAAAGCCTAGGACATGTGAAAATCATGGAGAACAACAGGATGCAGAGGCAGATGCTTATTGTCGGAAGAATGGAAGGAACAAGGAAAAGAGGTCGCCCGAGAACACGTTGGCTGCAGGATGTGGAAAAAGATGGAGCGTGCCTGGGAGTGAGGAATTGGAAGAGACTGGCTAAAAAGAGAGATGAATGCAGGTAAATTGTTGAGGAGGCCAAGGTCCACGCAGGGCTGTAGCGCTTCGTTAGTAAGTGAGTAAGAGTCATTTTACAAGGTTTTTTACAATAAATGAATATCTTTCAACCCTTATCCTTCCCTTGTCCAGTTTTGTGAGTAGGGTAATGATTGGATATAAGATTGAATGAATAACTTCTCTTACTGCCAACACACTAGTTTTATGTATGCTGACAATTAAATATTTATTGCGCCTATTTTACTGTTCTAAATTTTCATGTACGTTTAATTTTCTAAAGCACTCACTATCGGATTCGTTGTCCAACTTGAGGTCCAGCATTCAATGTCCGACAACGGACTATGAAGAACGGATTAAAAGAATGTTTTTTTTTTTGGATGTTGGAAGTCTAGTCGAACGAGTTAAGGAACAATACTGTACACTGGAGGCTCAAGTCAGAGGTCCTAAATCCTATTTTCGCAATTATGATAGACCTGCTAATAACAACTGGCTGAAGTTTCTGCGCCTGCACAAATACTATATTGAATATTATACAGTCAATTCAAAAATTTGGATTTATATTATAAGTAATTCTAGAATATTGAAACATTAATTTCATGTAGTTTCAAAATACTGTATAGATTATTAATTTTATGTAGGTACCGTAGTTTCAAAATATATCTACTGTATTGATGAAATATTCTATTGATGAATCCTAATTTCGGGCTATTCCTGTAGACACAGAAGATGAGAATCATAGTGCTGGTATATATTTCGGTGCATAACAATACCACAATCAGTCATGTATCGTAAATATACAGGGTGATTCATAATTATGGTAAAATAATTTAATACGTGATAGTAGAGGTAAAAATAAGAAAAAAAGTTCTTATAAACATATATCCATAAACGCTTCATTAGCGAGCTATACAGAGTGAAAGATTTCGCCCGGAATTCAGCTCCTCTGGTGAAATACACCGATGCTGAATTGTTTGGGGACTAGTTTTTGGAAAACTTATGCAGGATTTATATGGAAAAATATCTGAAAAATTGAATAAAACTAGTCTGGAAGCTGTAGTGTGAGTAGTTTTTGAGAAAAAAGTTGAAATGTGCAAAAAATCTAAGTAGAAAAACACAGACTTCTACGTTTGATGCCCAATAACTTTCTTAAATGACCAGGAAACAAATAATTTTTCGCAATAAAAATTGTAGAGAATTTAATTCTAAAAAGAATCATGTAAGCTGTGTAGACTAAATTCAAATAAAAGTTGAATAAAATGTATTTGTATGTAGTACCTACATTACACCACAAAAATTTGCTGTTTTATGAGGAGAGAACTAATAACTCATAAGTTGTAGCTGATTGCAAATAAAATATTCGGTTTTTTATGAAAAGTTGTTTTTATATGAAAGTAGCATATTTAAATGACATTAAACTTATACCAAAAGGCTAGTAGATTATGCCATTAAGCCTGGGAGGAAACTCGAACAGAAGTAGATGATCTCCTATGATTCCTGCCCAAATGTTTACTGAAAACTGATGTTGTGGAAGATTAGGATTGATGGCATGAGGATTCTCAGCTGCCCAAATATGTTGGTTGTGGACGGTTAACGATAGCTGTTCTTGTAAAGTGTGCCTCGTCAGTAAATAGAACGGTTGTTAAAAAGTTTGGGTTAACGAGTTTTACTAAAAACCATCGGCAAATACCAGCATAGAGAATACAGTCTCGTGGCAATATAGTATGAACTTTCTGGAGGTGGTATGGATGTGATTGTTGCTCTTTTAGTATCCGCTAAATAATAGATTGATTGACATCAAACTGCACTGACAATTCTCTTGTGCTCTTCTCTGGATGTTCATAAATTTCATTAAGAACTTGTTCTTCTAACTCAACAGTCATAGTAGATCAGGATCTGCCTGCATAAATGTGCTCTTTGGATATCAAAGAATCTGTTTCAGACAGACGTTGATAAATAGTGGCAAAAAACCTTGAACTTGGACATACTCGGTTAGGAAAGTTCTCTTGATACAAACGTCTTGCTTCAGTACTACAGTAATACAGTAGTGTCCCATTCCTACATTAAATGCATGTCAGCTAATTCGGAGTATGAATAATGTCTAAAATTACCTGCCATTTTTTTTAAAAGTTAACACATAACGCAAAAGCAAAGTGAAATGGTTACAAATAACTGGTTAATAGATTAAACAGAAAACACAGCGCGGTTACAGTAGGCCCAGCTTACAGTTTGTTTTTTTGTTCAACAGTGAGCTGAAATATTTCTGAAAATAATTTTCAGCTGATTATTCCTTTTAAAAATATGTTCTTATTCAAAACAAAATAAATCAGCTGTTATTAAAATCCATGTTTTATTTGCAATCAGCTACAACCTATGAGTTATTAGTTCTCTCCTCATAAAACAGCAAATTTTTGTGGTGTAATGTACTACATACAAATACATTTTATTCAACTTTTATTTGAATTTAGTTTACACAGCTCACATGGTTCTTTTTAGAATTAAATTCTGTACAATTTTTATTGTGAAAAATTATTTGTTTACTGGTCATTAAAGAAAGTTATTGGGCATCAAACGTAGAA
>NC_052506.1:95093644-95216548 GCF_014356525.2 Nilaparvata lugens
CTAACCTAGCCTCATGAAACATTATTAAATATAACTTCAAAAAACCCAACCCCTGACCCTTTCACATTCTATACTTTGGATTTCAAAACAAACTCCTAACCCCCTAACCTATCCTTTCACCTTTGAAACAACAAAAAACATAACTCTACCTGGACCCTGGCCCCTTCTAGCATATTGCAATTTCAAAGCAAAAACCTAACCTAGCCTCATGAAACATTATTAAATATAACTTGAAAAAACTTAACCCTTTCACATTCAATACTTTGGATTTCAAAGCAAACTCCTTATCCCCTAACTTATCCTTTCACCTTTGAAACAACAAAAAAAACATAACTCTACCTGAACCCTAGCCCCTTCTAGCATATTGCAATTCCAAAGCAAGAACCTAACCTATCTTCATGGAACATTATTCAATATAACCTAAATAAACTTTTGAAACAACAAAAAACATAACTCCACCTGGACCCCAGCCCCTTCTAGCATATTGCAATTTTAAATCAAAAACCTAACCTATCCTTATGAAACATTATTAAATATAACCTAACCCTCAACCCTATTTTGTCAATTAGTTGAATTTCTACATTGTTGATAAACGATGTGGCAACCTTGCAATGCGTGAAAGAGATCTGCTTTGTTGAATGATACACAAGGATAGCAACACCATTGCAAATCACCCACTACCATTATAACGTGGACCTCACTATAGATACTCAAAGAATACTTTTGAATAACTATGTGATAACTGTGACCGTTGCTGGCCGTTACTCTGTATGTGAGACAAAGAGAAGCTGCTGTTTTTTGTAGTGTGCTATGGCCTATGGCTGATAATAAACTCTGTGGATCTACATAGCCTCCCTTCAAAACAAAATTCCTTGATTTTTTCAACACTCAATAATCATGAACCGCGTTGAATTGATAAAAAGTAATATTCTATAACTTGTGTCACAAAAAAATAAAAGATTCAGCACTGTGTTCTTTCCCGCGGTGCTTATTTACAGTGACGAAATTCAAAGAGTAGAGCTCAACGAGTCAAGAATTGAGATCAAGATGGCATTGTCAAACAAAAAATCGGAATTATTGAGTAGGGACGTTCCATTGATATAGAGAATAAGATTAAGAAGAGCGAAGTCCGCTATGATGCCACTGCGCTAGTGTAGCTACCAGAAATTTCGGGCAAGAAGTCGGGTATTTGTATTCGCTGTGTAGAAAAAGAGCCTATTTCAAATGATAATATTTTTTTTATTGAAGCAATAAAAAATATTCAAAGTATGGTAGTTTCATGCAGTGCTTATGGATGTACGAATCTGCATGCGCCAGATAAAAATATTTCTTTTATACATAAGTATTTTTATATTTTCATCGGTCATGTTTCATGCAGGCTAAGCCTAGTGCCAAATGATCGTTTCAAGGAATATTGTGCTTAAGTTGATTCATTATCATTATTTGCCAAGTAATAAAATATAAGTTTCGGTAATATTATAATAAATTTTTTATTTCCATAGATCCAATATAGGTATCCATATTCCATTCCATTAATTTGTCTTATATTGTAATATTTTGTGAACTATGAAAATATTGTATGCTAAATTTGTATCATAAAAAATATTATTTGCTAAAATTGTCTATAAATTCTTCATCATTGCTATTGTTTTATTTTTCCCGTTCTTATAATATGTAGTTATCTATTATCTTATATTAAATATAGGAGTATAGAGTATAGTTAGGTACCTACTTAATATATATTAATTATACTTAAGTTGCAAAACGAATGAGAAACAGTTTCACGAAATATTGTGATAACGGTTAATTTATTATTATTTGCCATCTAATAGAATATTATTACGGTAGTACGGTAATATTAGCGATCTATAATTTTTGTTTTATTTTTCCTGTTCTTATAATATGTAGTTATATATTATCTTATATCAAATATAGGAGTATAGAGTATAGTTAAGTTGCAAAACGAATGAAAACAGTTTCATGAAATATTGTGATTACAGTTAATTTATTATTATTTGCCATCTAATAAAATATATGGTAATATTAGCGATCTATAATAAATGTTTTATTTTCCATATTCTACATACATGGTAGTCTAATAGGAAAATATTGTAAAAATGAGATTCATTTTCTAATAGAATGGATCAAAATCTGTAGTGAGGTAGGTTCACTAAATTAGATGTTTGGTCGAGTAAAAAATAATGTTCAATGAACAAATCATTGTATCATATGGTAATGGAAATGACAAAAAGTTGAAAAAAAATTATATTGAAATCCATCAAGTATGTCGAAAGATATAACGCAATGAAAGTCGATGTTTTCCCATATAAGTCTGTCTGGGCGCCTGACTTCTTGCCCGATATTCAATGGCGACGAGAAATGAAGGAGGCATCATGCTTCCAAACGCTTGAAGATATAGCTTAGTCATCTAACTATATATATCAATGGGACGTTCAGATACCGACGTTCTCTCGATACTTGGTATCGGAACGAGGTTATCGATATTGGTAAAGTATCGATACCACAAGTATCGATTGAGTATGAAGTGATGGAATGTACAAACAACAATGCACACTAGTAGTTCTGTGAACAGTAGACCTCACGCAGTATTCTCATCCACTAGTACCTGATGTCAACTGTTTTAAATGTTAACAAAATCAGTTCACGTTTGAATTTGTATTCCATAATTTTTATATATATTTATGTTAATTTAAACAATGAATAGAATATATTTCTATTCCAGAATTTATATAATATTCATCCAGTTCCGTGATAATCTTTCGCCATCTGATGAAAATTATTTTTTTCCAATCAAAAATATTATAATTTCTTCAGCATTATTTAGTTCATTTGATTATTTTCAATCACCTATTAAATTAGTTTTTTCGAATGTATGAGAATATTGATACTGATGGACACGCATAATAATACCATGACTGCAAAACAAAATATTGAAACCAAAGACCTTATAGCTGCGATTAGACCAAATTTATTAACAAAAAGCTAATAACTCAATCCTTATAGATTATAATATTGGATTGAACATAACTTATCATACACATGATGAACATGTGTGTTTTGTCAACTTGCTTTCAATCTAATAGAATCTGTAGGGATTAAGTTATTAACACTTTGTTAATAGCTTTGGTGTAAACCCAGCTTAAAGATGCATACCTCTTCAAGGTCTTTGATTGATACTATAGACCTTATACAAATACAGTAATAGACTGGCTTCTCCACACATCTGTGTAATCACTTGTCAGCTGATTTATGATGAATAATTCCAAAGACCATAGAGATCTTTAGGTATCTCTTTTAAGGTCTTTGAATGATTCTACAGTCTGATTCTTACTCTAATATTGGCGTATGAAGGAGGCTTCCTTTTATATTATCCTTGAAATGCAAAATTTCCAAAAACCATGTACATACGTTGACGCGCAATTTAAAAAGGAACATACCTGTGAAATTTCATGAAAATCTATTACCGTGTTTCACCGTAAATGCGCAACATATAAACATTTACACATTAGAGAAATCCAAACCGTCACCGAACTAATCCAAACCGACTATTGATATTATAAAAATATGCTGAAAATTATTAGAGAGAAGACATTTTTTCACGCTATTATTTCAAAATTCTAAACTCAACTAACCTAAAACTCTATTCATAAATAATAGAAAACAGAGCAGACGACGCAAACACAAGCGGTGCACCCTATTTGCATATTTAGCGCCTCCGTGAGCTATAAAAACAAACTAAGGCTACAAAAGCGAATCAGCTGATGAAAAATCTCTAAATACGTGAGCATTTACTCCAGAGTTCAGGAGCATAAGGTAAAAGTGAAAGGTAAAGCTTATTCATATAAAAATGAACAAATGCTTTTGCTTTTACCTTTTGCTCATGAGCAAAACCTTATGCTCCTTGCTCTTGCTCATGAGCATTTGCTCTGGTTTTATTCATATGGGCCAATGAATGTATAGACTATTTTTTCTGAGCAAACGTTCAGTTTTGTCATAGGCCCTTACTACAATATCATACACATTTTAATATCTAGGTCTACTATAAGAAAAAATAATATTCCAACTACTCATCCATTCATGATATTTAGAAAAATAACATTAATGTAAAACATATTTCTCAAGTTTCAAACAGAAAAGTTTCTAAATTTTTGAAAATTCCATATTTCTGGCCAAGTTTAACTCAGCATCAACTCATTCAAAATGCTTTAATCACTGATAGGCCTACACTACAGTACCGTAAATATTTGCATCAAATTGCAATTATAATAATAATTATGTTTATAGTGTAAAATACAATATTTTGATAACTCTGATAATTTGATTTACTCAAGTAATTTCCTAATTACCTGAGTCTTCAGAGATCTTTATACTCTTTCAAAATATTATCCATAGAAAGTTTATTTTCTATATTAGAAAAACTAATTCTCACGCTTTCGATAGGTACGGTACTGCTGTGCTGTTTCGATGCTTTAACAATAAAGTATCGAATCCTTCGATACCGATACCACCGGTATCGGAAGCAAAATATCGATACCAGTAAGTATCGGAACGTCCCTAGTACTAGTTGTGGTTGTGGTTCTGGTTCTGAGCTGAGAAGAGTTGTCTGGAAATCCCGAATAAAGTTATAGGGTTTATTGCCACTCATCATAAATTATTGATAGATCAAGTCAAAATACATGTTATTCAATTCCTCAATAAAGTAATATTCATCTCATTGTCCAATTAGACTTTTACAAATATGTCCAGAGGAAAAACGTGGGCAGCGTCAGCAGATCAACAGGAGAAAGATCTCTTAAAAAAGGTAATTTTTTCTGTAACATGTTAGCTCTGTTAAAATGTATGAAACCGAGTTTCAAATAAGTTTGTTCTGATTTTAAAATTTTAATTGTTTTTGTAGAAGTACTTGTGCAAAATCGTATAAAATAGATGTATTTGGGCTACGTCAATCAACATAACCTAAACTTTAGAAACTTTTCATTGATCAAACATGTAATTATTTTATTTATTTTTCAATGTACCTGGTAGTCAACTATCTATCAGTTGAAGATATATCAGACCATGGTCAAGGTCTAACCTTACTTCTTGGGATTTTGTGATGAATAAATACACCTTAAAAGATAAAATTTAATTGTTATTGATTACGGTAAGATTGCTTATCATTAAATTATTGTTATGGTACCCAACATTATTGTTTAGCATGATATTTTTCAAAGATAGAATTTTAATTTTATTTGATTAAAATTGAAAATTATGTTCCAACATTATAAATATACCTTCCAAGGTTTTTTGTGTATTGTTGTATAAATAAATATAATAAAACTTGCAAGTAAAGTTTATTGCTTGTAAGATATAGCCTACGCTCCCCATCCTGACAGTTTCTTAGACCTAAACTGTACGGGCTTCTCAGACTTCTTATTCTATCCAACGCCCGTCCTTGGCTGTTCAGCCATTAGAAGCCTTGCCGTGCAGTAGAGCCTTGCTTTTCCTTCCATAGTGTTGCTTTCTCCTTCCAGACCACTACACCTAGCCAGATGGTCGGCTGTTCCCTCTTCATTGATACACAAAGGGCAGATTAGTGAGTTTTCAAGTATTATTTAAGCCTGTTTAGATGGCTCTGGAGATAGTCGTATCCGGTTTTCATCCTTTAAGGTAGCTACAGCTATACTCCTTGACAAAGTATGAGAGATTGCACTCGTTGTGCAACCCATCAGCCTCACATCTGTAAAATTCAAAATAACAGAACGTATGATACACAGCCGTCTTCAAACAAGTACTCGTTGACAAGTGGTGTTATTGAGCATGAACAAGCTGGTTTTAGAAAGCATAGATCAACAACAGATTAGGTAATCAAGCTCACGCAATTCATCAATGACTGATTTCATCGCAAAATGTCATCTTTGGCATGCTTTGTGGACTTTCAGGGCTGAATCCTGTAACTGGCCTGTGATCGGTGGAGGCGTCTCCTGGGGATATCCAACAGCTCACTGCGCCTGGTGTTGTGGCGGTGGATGTCACTACGGGCAGCTAGGGTATGCTGTATCTTCTTGACATACACCAAGCACAGGAGGATGTAATGGCTGAAGACCGTCAGCACACCAAGGCGAGCAAAGATGGGCTTGCAGTGGGCAAGATGATCGCTGCCTGTTATAACTCTTATAGCCCTCTTTTGCAGTCTCAGCACATCAGCAGTAACTTAAGCCGGAAAATCCTTATGAACAAATTGGTGGATGTAAATATTTCTGGCAACAAGTTTTGGTGGCTCAATGGCTTTTTGTCACAGAGATTTGTGAGGGTGAGGTATGACGACTCACCAGAGGAGAGGACTTCCACAGGGTGCTGTACTCAGTTGTGTGCTTTTCAACATAATGATTAATGGCATCATATATACGTGAGTTGAAGAAAGAGCCAGGAATACAGGTTTTCTGTTATGCTGATGATATAACATTATGGACAACAAGCAGTAGTGTATCAAAAATGGAGAAAGCTGTCAATAGGGCCCCCTTTTCACTCTTTTCTCAAAAACGGCTCCAACGATTTTGATCAAATTTATACCTAAAATAGTCATTGATAAGTTATATCCACTGCCACTAGTCCCATATCTGTAAAATTTTCAGGAGCTCCGCCCCATCTATGCAAAGTTTGATTTTAGATTTCCAATTATCAGACTTCAGGTTCAATTTGAACGAAAAGTTTGAAGTGGAAAAGAGTGAGCATATATATCTTTAAAATTAATGTCCAGTAACATTTTCACCTAAAATTGAAAATAAAATCGAAATTCGTGAAAATGTTAATATTCAAATGCAAACTTGATGAGAGAGGCAACTGTTGATTCTATTAAATCATTCACTTTACTGGAAGAGATAGCAGAATTGATCTCGTCAGCTGATCAATTTCAAATTATATTTCCGAAAACTCGACTCTTAAGGTGCGTACAGACTGTCGCTCTGCTCCGCAACCGAACGTCACTCCAGCAGAGCGATTGATGATCGACCGGCGAGCAACAGTGGTTCGACCGGGGAACGCGAGAAGATCTAACATCTTCCGTAACGTTCATGATGGGTGCGTGGGAGGAGTGACTGTGGTTCGATGGTGGTACGAGGGCGGTACGAGGGAGGAGCGTGCTCGGTGCGGGTTGGAAGCGCGAATATGTGTACGCAGCTTTACGCTGGAGACACACATAACGGCAAGGAAAGTTGTGTGAGTGCGCCAAAGTTAGTAGACAGAGTGCGCCACACCCGATTTTTTCTATCAAAATCCTTTATTCTTGGAACAATTCGACAGTGATCATTATTAACGTACAGGAAATGTTTTATAACTAATGATACAGAAAACTAGTATTCTACTTGCCTTTTTCACACTTACACCCGGTTGCACGAAAGTCTGTTAACTTTTAATCCCGATATAATGTAACGAGAACCAATCAGAGAAGCCTCCTTTAAAAAAACCTTCTCTGAGTGGTTCTCATGGAATTTAATTGGGAATTGAATTTAATTTAAATTCAACAGGCTTTTGTGCAACCGGGCCTTACCAATTGTGGACCGACTCTTAGAAGTGCCATTCGATTCGCTTATTCTCACCAACAGCTGATCGTCAGCCAATCGGAGGACAATTCCAAGTGTCGACCAACAATCGGTAAGTGTGAAAACGGTCATTCTCTTAACGAACTGCGATTGCAAAATAAATTGCCAAACTTGGAAACAACAAAAGTTATTTGCTCAAGTTATTCCTGTTAATATTTAACAGTGATTTTTCATATATGAACAAAGTTTCCTGCTAAATGTTTTCTTACAACGTTCTATTTTTCAGGTTGATAGTATAACTTTGTCAAATCAAAGTAGGGAATCAGTGAGTGTTGGATTGAAAAATGGCGCCTCTAGTATGGGTGGTGGAGGGGATACGGAAGAAGAGGACAAGAAGCCTCTGAGTAAAGCTGAACAGTCTCTCCTTCAAAAGGTGGTCAGAAGAGGACTTATCGTTAACAAAAATGATATCGAAGTACAAAGAAAGGATCCCAACTCTCCCCTGTTCTCTGTCAAGACATTCGAGGCGTTACACTTGTGAGTATAATAACAATTTATTTAATTTTGAATGATTCTTCGTCGTTTAACTGTTTTAAATGCTGTGTCGTCAAAGTAGTCTTTGAATTGATAAATGATGGTTATTCGTTCATTGAATCTCAACTTTTCTCCCTGATTCGTATGTGCGATATCTCAAATGTGCAAGTATTTCAACTTTTCGTTATTTGTTTTTATCATTTCAAATTATGAGATAATTTTATGTAATATTAACATATTTCCATTTAAAAGCCAAAACCCAATCTCCCTAACCATTCCTTTCACCTTTTAAAACCTAATAGTGAGGAAAGTGGTACTTCAGAAGTAAGTTCCAGGGAAACAAATACGACTCTATAGTGGTTCAAATTCTAATGGCAGTGGAGAAAGATAGGAAAACAGCGTTGCCGATTTTCTGCCATGCCTTTGCCTTCTATAAAGTCAAATCAAATCATTCTTTATTGTTGCAAAACATTACAATAATGTTAAAACAAACGTCATATGAGTTAAAAGGATAGCTGATACTGATGTAATTAAATATCAACCGTTCATTTTTGTTTTAAGTAGTCAGTTATGTATTAATTGTCAAGAATAATTATTTGTGCAACTAGTGCGCAAAGTGACAGTTTGCTGCACCGAAAGAAACGTTTACGCCCGAGCCGTAGGCGAGGGCGGAATGGTTTCTTGAGTGCAGCAGAGGAACTTTGCGCACGTATTTCACATTAAGTTTTTCCTACAGTTACCATTGAATATGAAAAGTGGGTAATTATGAGTAAAATTGCCTGAAATCCATCAAATGTTTTTCTGTGTAATTTTATTATTGATGAAAACCTTAATCCTAAAATCCTAAAGTCCTCGCTGTCCTTGGTTATAATATGATGAATAATAATTAGCGCGTTGTGCTTTGTTGCACCTCTGCTCACTATAGCAGCCACAGCAGTCACTGTTACCAACTTCATTTTGATTTTGCTGCACTGTTGCTCCATATAACCTACTAAGTATTTTGCGTTGCCATGTTGCAAATCTGGAGTGCAGAAAAATTTTTCCCGCACTAGAGCGGAAAAGTGATTCTTTGCGTTCTGTAATCAGTGCAGCAATGGCCACTTTTCAACGTAACTGTAGGAAAAGATAATTTCAGTGATTGAATAATAAATTTTCATAATTATTGAGGTGAAATATTTTGTTAATTTATTAAATTATATTTCCACATAGTTGAAATACAATATTTCCACATATTTGGAACACAATTTGGTAACGTTGCAGTGCTAGAAAAGGATAGCACTTTCTGCTTTGTTGACAAGTATAGCTAAAACAATGTTAATAAAAAACTACCATTATATCGTTGACTGTAGGTGGAGGGAAAATGTTGAAGATGATAATCCATATGAGGCTTAGGCTTTTACATGGATATAGTGAGGTCCATGTTATGATAGCAGTGTTTGATTAGCAATGGTATTGCTATCCTTGTCTGTCATTCAACAACGTGGATAGCGCTATTACTCTCTCGCTTTGCTCTGTTGTCAGATCAATGTAGAATTAATAATCAATTCACAAAATATTTCATCTTATATTATGAAAATTCATTATTAAATTATTGAAAAATATAATTTCTTGCTTAATAAAATATAATTGATTATTTTAAACGAGAATGAATAGTTAATATTACATCAATAAACCTGTATCAGCTACCGTCTATAGAGGGCATTGACAAGACAGAGGATCGGCAACTTTTTTCTCCTATCTTTCTCCATTGCCATTATAACGTGGATCTCACTATAGTATGGTAGATAATTACCTAATTTTCACACTTGACGGAGTATAAGATGGGGTTTGTGAGTGATGAGTGGACCAACAGTTTTATGTGGCTCACCAAACCATCATTCAGTGGAGCTAGTCTCATTCAGCCGTCCTCTCGAGATAGCGATACTCAACTAATCAGAGCAATTACATAATTATGAATGTGATTACTGGATTAACAGATTTTCCGGTGTTATATTATTATCAGCTTATGGCTTTCAATGGTGAGGAGACCCAAGGGTAGTTCCAAATCGCCGTATACTAAGGTTATAGTATACATGTATCACTAGAGTGAATACTTTTATAATCTATATGTACAAGCTTATGAATTAAAATCAATCGTAATTTGAATGTTTAAACTCATTTATCTTTTGTAAAATCAATCACGCGTTTGTCCGCTCCGGATTTTGCAATTTTTCACATCAATTTTGTCTGTGTCTTACTACAGCTTATGACATTTTACTCGCCACAGGAAACCGGAACTTCTCAAAGGTGTTTATGAAATGGGATTCAACGCTCCGTCTAAAATTCAAGAAACAGCTCTACCATTTCTTCTGGCAAATCCGTAAGTAATCACAAAAACTCTCGAACTTTGCATTTATCAGTTTGTTTAAACTTTAAACCTTGGAGTGATCAATAATCACCTTGAAGTGGTCAATAATATTTTTTTAATCACTGAGCAAATTGCAAAATAAATAGGTAGAATAATTTGTTTTTTGTGTCTTTCTCTTATCTAATTTTAGAGTTATTGTGAAAAATTAAAAAATATTCCAACTAATCTATCCGGTTCAAAGTGTGTTGGCATCCAAGTTCCTTTCTCTTGCAAATGTCTAGCAGAAAGCTGTGATATCTTTGTTACTTAAATTGATGCGATTGCGATGCGATTTGCATGTCGGCGACGGGGAGTGAGAGAATCTTGAGCCCGTGGTTAAATGGTTGGACTAATGCTATCCATGTAAATGTGTCTATGTTAAAAATCAATCCACTAATTTATATAATAGAGAAAACATAGCATAAGCTTATGAAATATAGTTTAAGCTTTCTTTTCTCTACCCGGAGAGTCGAATCAAATGTATAAAATTGTGTGGAAATCTTTTTCAACGAACTTTCAAAATAATAACTCTCTTATTTTAAAATAATCATTCATTATTCAATCAAATTATTTATGACTAGCAGGTAGCCCGTGCTCCGCAAGGGTCTTATTAAAAAAATCACCTACTGAAATCTTGAAGAATTTAAAATAGGCCTGTAGTAACCATCCTCGGTAAATTATTCTTCGACTATACAGGGTGATTCTTGATTAAGGTAAAATAATTTAATACGTGATAGTAGAGGTGAAAATAAGAAAAAAGTTCTTATAAACATATATCCATAAACGCTTCATTAGCGAGCTTATAAACTTTTTCGTTATCTTAATTCAGTTTTGTTTCAATTTTTAATATTTGTCCTTATTTCTAATCAATTTCTTTCCTACTTTCTAATCTTCCTTTAAGCAACTTTTTTCCTAATCACGTTTTTTCTCAATTTTTATTATCAAGTTCTTATTTTTAAAACATTTTTAGATTTTTTTCTAAAACTTTTTTCTATTTTCTATATCTAGTTTTGTTTTGCTTTTCAATATTAATTTCTCAATATTATTTCTAAAACATTTGTGTCATATTTCTGATGTAAATGAGGTTTTTTGGAGTTTAGCTGTAAACCTCTTAGAGTTTTATTTTTCTAATGTAATGTATTCTCAATAAATGAAAAAATGTTTAAGAATCTACAGTACATGCAAAATCTCAAGTTGATCAGTCCAGAAGTTCAGACGTGATGATGCGTCATTCGTGAATTTCCTATCCCCCAAGTGTATTTAACCCAATTCTTCCCTTTATTATGTTATAGAGTATTTTTTACATTAAAATCAATCTTTATAAATTGAGTTGATCCAGTTGAAACCCATCAGTTATCAGTAAATGTGTTGTCTTCGATAATCTCAGTACCTTGGTTACACAAAAGCCGGTAAAATTTTAATTCCTGGAGAACCAATCGGAGAGGCCATCTTTTTCACAAAAAAAAACTTTCTCCAATTGGTTCTCGTGAAATTAAACACGATTGGAATTTTGTGTAACCGGGCTTCAGTTTTGAAATCGTCGCCGTCATTCGAATCGCAATAGTGTGCACAAGGCTTTAACCATTAACCATCGAAACCCAATCTGCGTGGGTCTATTTATTCAAGTTCACATTCAGTAAATTTTGCTGTTTTAATAGTAATTTTTTGTTTGTTTCGCAGACCTCAGAATATGATAGCTCAATCACAATCGGGCACTGGTAAAACGGCTGCATTTGTGTTGGCTATGTTATCAAAAGTTGATACTTCAAAACATTATCCACAGGTTGGTTTCATTTTCTACAAATCTATTAATTATATTCATAATTTCCTTATAGTAACTACAGTCTATTAATAGTTCTATAAATATCAATAATTGAATAAATATTTATCGACAAATCTGGTCTTAATCTTAAAAGTCAAATCTTAAATTTTCATATTTTGTTATACGAGTATTATCTTCAATGCTTCAATATGTCAACCACTCAACTGTCAATATTGTTGCTGTCAATTATTATTTTAAGAATGTGTTTTATTTCGTTCTATCTGAAAAAATCTTCTAATTATGAATCAATGATAATTCCTCATACGCATTAATTTATGTAACGAATAAATTTACTATCACCTCTAAGTTTCCTTTAAAATGTTTCTTTAGATTTTAAATGTTCTATTTTTTCCTACTAAACTGTCACTTCTCAATAATTGTTCTTCGTTTTGCTTGGAGTTTTTCTCCTCATATAATTTATAGTTAGTGAATATTAAGTTAGGATAATTGGGAGAATAAAATTAGTGTTATGCCCTGAATTCCCCTTATTGGGGTAAAAAGTAGGCTTCTCTATTCAATTATCAATTCTATTCTAAGTTCTAATATACGGTAATAAATATTCTTAATCAATAAACAGAAGAGTTTAATCAATTTCTTATTTATTTTTGAAAATTAAACAAAAAATATAAATTGTACAAGAAATAAATTTGTTATAGGAAGGTTACTCGGCCTCAACCAATATTTTCTTAATGTATGATATACAGAATATGTAGCTCAATAACAATCTAACAATGCTTTCTATTTTGTCTTTTCAATAATATGGCATTGATGTTTTAATGGAATATGTTGCAGATTCTGTGTTTGTCACCCACGTATGAGCTAGCCATTCAAACAGGAGAAGTAGCCGCTAAAATGGCGCGGCGCTGCCCCGATATCGAGATCAAATACGCAGTTCGTGGTGAAGAAGGTAACAAATGAATGCACACTCCCTAAATAAATAGAATCTTGAATGAATAATAAACAATAGAATTCATTTCATATCACATTAAGATCTAACAAACGCCGTCTAATGAAAATTCGGAAAATGAGAATGAGAATCTATTCTGTCTTAACCATTTGCATACAATTTTATAGTTTCAGAATAACATGGGTTAGTGTGATTCACGCCAAACAGTCAATAATAGGGAAATGGGGAACTTTTACTTTTGTTGTAAAGTTTCGTATTAAGACCACTGAAATTAGTGTCATTTGCATTGTAAATAAATTAAATGAAATTAATCACCAATCCGTCTTGCTAGGACTGTTTTCCAGTCATATTTAGTACCTACATTTGATTGATAGCTATTAATAGTGTTCAAGCCTTTCTTTATCGAATTATATTCAACATTGCTATTATCAAATTATGAATTATCATAATCTAGATAGAATATCTTTTAATTTTCAAGTTATAAAATGCCCCAAAAACATTTGTATTTTTTATAGTTTCAGAATTATAACATGGGTTAGTGTGATTCACGTCAAACAGTCAATAATAGGGAAATGGGGAACTTTTACTTTTGTTGTAAAGTTTCGTATTAAGACCACTGAAATTAGTGTCATTTGCATTGTAAATAAATTAAATGAAATTAATCACCAATCCGTCTTGCTAGGACTTTTTTCCAGTCATATTTAGTACCTACATCTGATTGATAGCTATTAATAGTGTTCAAGCCTTTCTTTATCAAATTATATTCAACAAAATATTATCAAATTATAAATTAGCATAATCTAGATAGAATATCTTTTAATTTTCAAGTTATAAAATGCCCCAAAAACATTTGTATTTCAGTGTCGAGCCTCGATATTGAATAAATTTCAATATCCAATCAAAGCCAATCTCCCAAAACCCAATCTGTCACAATGGTCTATAATACAGGTTGTTTATAATAATAAAAATATCGAGCCTGGCTGGCTGAGGTCTGGTGTCAGAGTTTTCAGGTCGTAACTCATGAATTTCAGGGCCTCTGTCATGACATAACGACTGCTTTTTTAGGCAGCCGAGACCGACCGCTAATCGTGTCCATCCGAAACACCGGAGTGCCCCAAGAGAATACAGATTCTTTGATTTAGGCAGGTTAGCTGGTAGTGGAAGCACATATACACACGATCCTTGATGAAGCCCCAAAGGTATAAATCGCATGGCGTTAGGTCGGGAGAACGAGGCGGCTATGAAAAGCAAGCCCTGTAATTGGGGCCATAAAATGCTTTCTGTTCACTAGTCGCCATCTTTGTTACTACCGCTGTTTAGCGGATTACGGTGGAAACATTGCACGCACATGCCAATAAACAAATCTTTTTGAGTTACTCTTTCATTGGACATATCATTGATAACTAACAGTTTAATGTAATAAACATTAAAACCCCATAAAAACATTAGGAGTTAAAACCCCTATATTCATTCATATACACTGTAAAATGACTAATGTAGGCTAGAAAGCCCAAAATACCTTTCAAGTACAACCAAACGAGACTGAAACAATGTTATATTTACTCGATTAAGGCTGTGCAAAGGCTAAAAAATAACTTTCTACTGGTGATACTTTTCAAAGTGTTCCGATTTGTATATCATAAAGCTATCAAAATGAAAAAGTTTCCTCAGGAAAACATTTTTTTGTCCGATCATTACTTTTTGAGATATGAGCGCCTAAGTTTAAATTTTTTGGACAGAACATTTCAAATTCTGTTAGAGATAAATCCATAAGAATTAGAGTACAAATTTTTCAAGGTATTGTTGTTTGAATAAAACAAAAATTTCTGATAATATCAATTGTTGAGAAAGTTATTCAATTTACCAAAAATAACTCAACTACCTACAAGCTATTTTTGGTAATTTTTAGTAAATTGAATAACTTTCTCAAAAATTGATATTCTCAGAAGATGTTTGTTTTATTCAATCAACAATACCATGATTAATTTATCCTCTGAATCTCATGGATTTATCTCTTACCGAATTTGAAATGTTCTGTCCCAAAAATTTGAACTTTAGGCGCTCATATCTCAAAAATTTTTCATTATTTCATTATCAAAAACTTTTTCATTTTGATAGCTTGATGATATATTCAAATTGAAAAACTTTGAAAAATATCACCAGTAGAAAGTTAATTTTTGGTTTTTGCACAGCCTTAAGTTTAAAAGTACTGTACCCCTTTATGATTAACCATACATTGCTCAGTTTGTAGGCTATCAGTAACTTATTTGGTTTATTCAAGGATAGCAAGCCTCGTTTCAAGCAATGCTGACTGCTGAAGCGAACTTTAGCATTGAACTTATATTTTCCTACAGTTACGTTGAAAAGTGGCCATTGCTGCACTGATTACAGAACGCAAAGAATCACTTTTCCGCTCTAGTGCGGGAAAAATTTTTCTGCACTCCAGATTTGCAACATGGCAACGCAAAATACTTAGTAGGTTATATGGAGCAACAGTGCAGCAAAATCAAAATGAAGTTGGTAACAGTGACTGCTGTGGCTGCTATAGTGAGCAGAGGTGCAACCAAGCACAACGCGCTAATTATTATTCATTATATATTATAACCAAGGACAACGAGGACTTTAGGATTTTAGGATTAAGGTTTTTATCAATAATAAAATCACACAGAAAAACATTTGATGCATTTTAGGCAATTTTACGCATAATCACCCACTTTTCATATTCAATGGTAACTGTAGGAAAAACTTAATGTGAAATACGTGCGCAAAGTTCCTCTGCTGCACTCAAGAAACCATTCCGCCCTCGCCCACGGCTCGGGCGTAAACGTTTCTTTCGGTGCAGCAAACTGACACTTTGCGCACTAGTTGCACAAATAACTATTTTCACACTGCAGATCTATTCTGAAAGTATTTTTAAATGTCCTAGCCTTTTTTTCAAATTGGCCTGCATTGTTCTAATTTCCACCCATTTGTAATTTCAGTTCCACGGAACACGAAACTAAAAGAGCACATAGTTATCGGTACACCTGGCAAAGTAGTGGACTGGGCCACCAAGTATAGGTTTTTCGATCTATCGAAAATAACAGTTTTTGTATTAGACGAAGCCGATGTAATGATTGCTACCCAGGGCCACCAAGATCAAAGTTTTAGAATACACAAGTAAGTAATTTTATTGCTCATTATCAATAAGCTATTCGGAAAATTGAGATAGTAAATAGCTATAGATAAATCAAGTCATAGATATAGATCAAATTACCACTTATTCTCCCTGTGAAGTTGAACTAAGAACTTTATTTACCCTAGGAATTCAGCTAAATTAAAAATGAAGTGTTTTGAACAAATTCACGTGAAACAAATATTGGCAAACTCTGAGGACATTAGAAGTCAGTTTTGAGGATTAATAAAAACTGGTTTGTGGATTAATTATTAATAAAAATAATTTACTATCCTAGTTTGCTATCCAATATTAATTGAATAAGAAAAATCGGAAGAATTGTACACCATCTGTCATTTCCCAGCAACAAAGACTAAAATTAACACATTTGAAAATCCTACACTAGCACTATAGAGTTGATTTGATTTGAATTATACTTGAAAACTATAACATTAAATTACGAAGTGAATAGAACGCGATAGTCTTCATCAATTGAACAATCACTTGAAATATTAAATTAATACCGACTTGTAAACTATTTTCATGAGAACTTGATTTGAAAGCTACCTAGTAACTTTCACGACGCGTTTCTTTCGGCATAGATGCCATCTTCATGTTCAGTAGATTTTTAATCAATTTGTCATAAAAATACATAAGCCTAACAGTCGATATTCATTCAGTAGTTCAAATGAATTTACTAATCGCAGTTAGTGATAGAACACAATATTTAATAAAAATTAACCTATTTCGGACTATTTGTAACCTCATCTAAATTTGGGAGAGGAATAGCACAAGGTTATATTATTTATCCTCTCCCTATCATTTCAATTCTGTACTTATTGTATGAATGAATAACGAATAAAATACATTCAATTCATGTGAACATCCTATATTCACAAAGCATTAAACATAACAAAATAATAATTTCTACTGATTTGAAGATTTCTTGCAAAGGTTTGGGGTCCACACATAGTAGAGCGTTGAAGGTAGAGTGTATCAGAGAAGGTAGCTGAGAGTGTTTAAAAATGCATGTATCCGCTTCATTGCACCTTTTACCCTACCTTCGCTGCTAAGTTTGACTCTTAGCTTAGACGTTGGGTTGTACTTTTTCTAAAGAAAATGAATGGACTTTGCAGGCAGCTCTCGCCGAACTGTCAGATGATGTTCTTCTCAGCCACTTATGACAAGGAGGTGCTCGAATTCGCCGAAGCCATTGTGCCCAATCCCGTCATCATTCGACTGAAGCGAGAAGAAGAATCGCTGGACAACATCAAACAGTACTATGTCAAGTGTCGATCGATTGAAGAAAAGTACACCGCCATATCGAACATCTACGGAGTTGTCACAATTGGACAGGCTATGATTTTCTGCGATGTACGTAAGCTTGGGTTTTCTACATAACTCTCAATGATTTTTAATTTATCGAAAAGAATTTACATTCTGTGAGCCTGAACGTCTTTAGACGGTTTAAGTTGTGTGAACATTCTGCCTTTCTTATGAAAGATAGACTAGTTTGTATGCACTTTTATGAATTGAAATTGACCGGATTACACTCATATCCGAGGATTTGAACAAAATATCATTCTTTTTTTGAATTTAAATGTTGCTTTTACAGTTCTGCAACCAATTATATTCAATTCAGATGAAAATCAAAGATGAGAAGCAATTCTATTTGTATCTTTGTAACCACCTCAAACATTTTTATATGGCCTCACACTGATCACACAATATTTCCACTAGAGTAGGTACTGAGTTTTAGGTTAAATCTTCGACCTTGTATAACTCGGTAACAAGGCATTTTTTACGTTTATATGAGTTTTTTTTCATTTTAGCTAAATAATGAGTTCAAAAGTAGTTCAGAATCAATCTACATATAACATCTCTAATTCCTACAAGTCCCTCCCTCAACTGATTCCATGGAATTGTTCAAAATTGATAATCAATATCAATAAAAAATTAGGTCCAGTCACAGCAATAATATTACTGTGCAGTTTGGATCGACCTGCGTCTATCTAACATCTCTAACCCCTTATATTTATTTTCTATACTGATACAAGATGGAATTTATCCAGCTTAACTTATTTTCCAAATTTAAATGATTATAAAATGAAAATGATTTCAAGTTGTTTTTATGTTCTTAATGAATCACTAAATAATTCATTCCATCATAGCCAAATCTCATTTTACGACGAGGATAATTTTTGGTGATTATTTAATATTCAATGAATTTATTTATCAATTTCAGACAAGGAAAACAGCCAGTTGGCTGTCAAGTAAAATGACAAAGGACGGTCATGCAGTGGCTTTATTGTCGGGAGAACTGACCGTCGATCAGCGGATATCTGTTCTCGACAGATTCCGAGAGGGAAAAGAAAAAGTACTTATCACCACCAACGTATTGGCTCGAGGTTAGTATTCGCTTGCTGTTGCACACAAACAAATAGTCGAGTGCGTAATAATTAATACCTAAGAGTTTGTAGTAAGTACTGAAAGGTTTGTAGAAACACCTAAGTGTTTGAGCGTTTGTGGTAAATACTAATGATATCAATATTAAATTCCGAAGAGTTTGAATAGTAAATACTAGAGTATTTATGGAAATAGCAAAGGATATTATACACTGAATCGAAAAACATTTTTAAAACACTAAAGCGATTGTACAAATACCAAAGATAGACTTAGTACCAGAGATTTGTGGTAAATAGTAAAGATTGTTGTATAAATTTCAAAAACATTTTGGTGAGAACGGAAGAGCTTATTGCTAATACCACGGCGTGTAGATGTAGATGTTGTGAAATGTATGTGCAATATCTGAGTATTTGAATGGTTCCAACACCTGAGGTGTTAAACTCTTATTAGTGAATCGATTTGAATATTCCTATAAAACAGAGTATTGAAATCATATAGAATAGCGTAAGAAACACCTTAAATTTAGTCCGAACATGCGAGTGACCTCTACCGCCTTCTTCTACGTAACGTAGTAAACACTAGTTAGTATATTTCATGCCAAATTCTCATATTTTAAGAAACGAATGAGCAATAAAAGGAACCAATCAGAATTGTTGAGCCCACTATTAAAGCTTTAGGCTAGCTTCACACACATTCGGTTTCATTCGGTTCGGTTCGTTGCCGAAAACTAATGAGACTTTCATACATATCAAGTTTTAATTCGGTATTTTCTTCTCAGACTTTAAGTGTCTGACACACAATAATATATCCATGCTGGTATTAAAATATAACAGCTGGTGTTTGAATAGTAAAGCCTAGTTTATACGATGCCAATTGGCGAGACAGTTGTCTTCTCGCAAGACAACAATTGTCGTCTCGTGGTTGCGGATTGTCGGAGGCCAGGCCAGTTGAACGAGAAGATGTTTATACGCGGCCAACTATTGGCACGTCAGTTGACAACAAAACATGTCCGAGTTCTCGTCACCTGTTGTGACTAAACAGCTGAACTGGCAAAACCAAGACAGCGCTACTGGCCTACACCGTTCAATTCTCCAGTTGACCGTCAATTGTCGCAACAACTGAGATTCCGAGTGGTAGGGGGCTCGCTGGGCCTAATTGACTGTCCATAGTCTACTCCCGGAGACAGTTGAATTTTGGAACAATTGGCAAGACAATTGGCCTGAAGTGTTTATACGAAGACAAAAATTTCATGCCAGTCAGTTGCCTTATGACAATTGTCTCGCCAATTGGCATCGTATAAACTAGGCTTTAGATGTGATTTATTGAACTACAAAATTTTCAAGTTGATTGAAACTCTTTGAATATTTTCTTTTTGATTATGTTAATTTTGGACGTTCAGAGTGATTATTTTTTTAAATTGAAAATTTATTTCTTGTTTTGACACATGGTACATAACTCTTCTCTCCAATTATGAAATCATATAATTTTCATGGAAAAATAAAATAATAAAAATTCTCCCTGAGTTTTAAGTCTAGTTTATACGATGTCAATTGGCGAGACAATTGTCATAAGGCAACTGACTGGCATGAAATTATTGTCTTTGTATAAACACTTTAGGTCAATTGTCTTGCCAACTGTCCCGACAATTGGCCCGAAATTCAACTGTCTCCGGGAGTAGACTATGGACAGTCAATTGGGCCCAGCGAGCCACCCACCACTCGGAATCTCAGTTGTCGCGACAATATTGGCGCCGTGTGAACGGTGCAGGCCAGTAGCGCTGTCTTGGTTTTTCCAGTTCAGCTGTTTACTCACAACAAATGACGAGAACTCGGACATGTTTAGCTGTCAACTGACAGGATTTGAGTCAGCTGTATAATCTTCAGTTTTCGACTGTCGTGGCAATAGCCCCGTATAAATATCGTCTCGTTTAACTGGCCTGGCCTCCGACAATCCGCAACCACGTGATGACAATTGTCCAAAGACAACTGTCTCCCCAATTGGCATCGTATAAACTAGACTTTAATTTATCTTCATATTTTTAGCAAACTATTCATTGAGAAAAAAATTACTCCAGTGAACTAACTGAAATGAATTGACCATATGACTTTGACATATGAGTTTTAAAACAGATAATCACGATATCAGGTTGAAATAAAAACAAAAATCGAGCGTGTGTGAAAGACTCTGTTTTTGTTTCCTGTTTAATAGCAACGAATTCGAATATGATGAAACCCAAGGTACCTAGAATACAATGTATTCTAGGTACATTGATAAAACCTATTCGTGTCGAGGGGGCGTTCGGTGCTATGCGGCTGCTATTCGGAACCGAATTCAAACCGAATCACCGTTTCATACTTATCGGAATTGGCTGAAAACGAACAGTAGGAAACCGAACCGAACCTAGTATGTGTGAAAGTAGCCCCTCGCTAGAAACGAATTTAAACCTGATAGAATTTATTAGTGTCAAGTGTGCGTTCTTTGTGGTTTCTATTCGGTTCTGAATTCAAACCGAATTCCCGTTTCATACTTATCGGAATCTGTCGAAAAAGAACCGAACCGAATGTGTGTGAAACTAGCCTTATACAACTAGTTCAAGAAATGATTTTTTAGGCCTTAGTGCTTAGGTTTTCACAGGCAGTTGATGTTCTTTAGTGACGTCCTCGTTATAATGGCAGTATTTGATTAACATTGATGTTGCTATCCTTTCTATCATTCGACAAAGCTGATAGCGCTAACCTTTTCTAGCTCTGCAACGTTGCCAGATTGTTTTTAACAATGTAGAAATATAATTAATTAACAAAATATTCAATATCATTTATGAAAATTTGTTATTTAATCATTGAAAAATATATTTTCATGATGAATAAAATATAATTGATTATTTTTAACAAATATTAACAGTTAATATCACATCAGATATACCAGTATCAGATGTCTCCTATAGAAGGCAGTGGCGAGGCAGAGAATCGGCAACGCTGATCTATTTACTGCCATTATAACGTGGACCCCACTATAGTACAATCGACGTCGATCCCATTCCAGGTCCAAAAGGATGTAAATAAAATAATAGGATATGTAAGGACGATTACTTGTATTCTTATATTACATTGTTTCTTGTTAGTGTGTAAATCTCTCAATTATTTTTATAGTTTTAACACAATGATTATTCACACAAGGGTTTTTTCAAAATCTCACATTCGGAGTGTAAATTAATCAACTTTCTTGAAATAGAAGCTAAAAGAGCTCAACATAGTGCAAATATAAGTGAATTTGAATTTTTTGTCAGGTATATTTTTACAATTTGCATGCGGAGTAAAATAAAACTGGTTTATTAAAATAAAAGCTAAAACAGTTAAAAAAAATGCAAGTCGAAGTGAATTTTAATTTGTTTGGCAGGTATTGATGTAGAGCAAGTGACAATAGTTGTGAACTTTGACCTTCCGGTCGACCAGAGCCGAAGGCCAGACTGTGAGACCTACCTGCACCGGATAGGTCGGACAGGCCGCTTCGGCAAGACCGGCCTCGCCATCAATCTCGTAGACAGCGAACAAAACATGAAGATCCTACAGGAAATCGAGCAGCATTTCGGTCAGTTTGTTTATCAATTATTTTTCATCATCAGTATTAACACTGTATATTTAAAGTTCAATACAGAAATGTTGTATTGTCCATGATGGAATAAAAACACAATGGCCTGGTTGCACAAAGGATGGTTGAATTTTAACCGGGATTAAATGCCACGAGAACCAATCAGAGAAGCAAGTCTTCTTTAAAAAAATCCTTCTTTGATTGTTTCTAGTGGCATTTATGATTGAAATCCAACAGGATTTGGTGCAACTGCGCAAATATACAGGGTGAGCATAAAGTCTTGATCTGATTTTAAAAATTTATTACAGAATAACCGTTTGACATAATAATTTAAATCTGGCGCTGTTACATAGGTTTGTGTTAGTAGTTTTTTTTTTTGACCAATAGATGGCGCTAGTGGTCCTAAACAATGACGCTGTCTGTTAGTTCACGTTAGTTGCGGTCAAAATAGCGTCGAAGCAGGAAAAAGCACAATGTGTGCTTTTGGTTTCACGAAACGAAATCGCCCATCACTTTTTTATGGGGATATATCAAGGACAGAGTCTTCGCCACACCAGTTGCTGACATCGACGAATTGAAGGCTAGGATACAAGCTGCTGTGGGTACTGTGACAGAACACATGTTACAAAACACCTGGCGAGAACTGGAATACCGCTTCGACATTCTCCGGGCTACCAAGGGGGCACACGTTGAAGTTTACTAACGTAAGTGATACTAGTAGTTCTGCGGAAAGTAGACCTCGCTCATGAATACAACTCTCAATCTAATGAGAAGGGCCAGTAAGTACAGTATATTATTGTGAAGATTTAGCCATGTCATCTATTATTTTCTCCATTGAAAGTGCTAGAGACACTGTTTGCAGGGACACCGGGCTTATCAAGGAGGTACCTTTATATCGTCTCCATATTCACAATATAAACATATATTACAACTTTTCTAATAATTAATTATAAGAAATCGGTCAACTGACGGAAAAATGGAATATGCAGTAGGTAATTTAGATGATGAATCGTCTCACAGACGATGGTGAGATGGAAAATGATTCTAAATAAGATGGGTTTGTTGGTGACAATGACAGGAGGTTGCTAATGATGTTTTTCATGAAAAGTGGATTCAATGTTATGGCTTGTTATGCCTATGCAGAATGTTAATGCTCACAAATCGGTTTCCAATATCATACCAAAAGGAAAACAAAAGACTTGACACTGTAGAGCGACACAAAAATGCACAAATGCGAAAAAGTAGGAACATGAGTTGCTGTATCTTCAAAGATACATTTGAGGTATTTCTACGGTTTTTTAAATATTACAAAAAAAGCGGAGGTCTTACCAGAAATCGCTACACATACGTTTCTGCGCCTTGTTTAAAAGAACTTGCATACCAAATTTCATCCAAATCGGACAATAACTGCGACTGTAACTGCGGTACAAACATCAAACAAACAAACAGACAAAAGCCGATCGAGTCGAAACTAAGACCTCAGCTTCGCTTCGGTCAATTAAAAAAACTACTAACACTAACCTATATAACAGCGCCAGATATAAATTGATATGTCAAACGGTTATTCTTTAATAAATTTTTAAAATCGGGGCAAGACTTTATGCTCACTCTGTATTGTATTTTCTACTGTTAATGTTTTATTCTCACAAAACCTTGAGAATCGACCCCCTGGGTTCTGTGAAAATAAAACAACATTTAGAAAAGACAACATAATTACTGTGTTTTCATGTTATTAGTTTCTAATGAATGAGATCATTTAATCTATCAATTTATTTTTCGCGGAGTTGTATTCTTTTATATTTTCAATGAAGAAAGCTGCGGTGACTATACAGTAACAGTGTAGTTATGAGGAGTCTTGTTTCCTTCAGATACTGTTGTCTTGTTTTCTATTGAGTGGTCTTTTTGGAGGTGAAATGAAAGTATTCTTTATTAGGTGGAGTTGGGACTTGAGAGTCTGTTGTGGAAATTTTTGAATCTCTGCTATGCTATGTTATTGGGATGAAGTGTATTTAATTCATATATGTGAATCATGATTAAGAAAATGGAACTAGATTCTTCAAGTGCAATATCATTTGGAAATGTTTTTATTTATAGTTTAGGAAAGAGCAGTTTTGAGCTTAGTCTGTTGCTCTCTCAGGGTAATAACTATATTATCATTTTGATAGTGTGATTGTATAAAAAATGATATTTTTTGAACCACTTCAGAACGTTCAACCAAGAAAAAACATGAAACCATTGCAATGCTGGTGTTTTCCTTTTCTATATTTAGACATAATTTCAAGGACAAAAAAGGAAAACTCACGTAAACACTTGATTATGTGAATATAAAGTTTAAATTAGTCTTTAATTGAGCAAAAAACCTTTGTCCGCTGGTGGATTTAAACCCACTTCCTATCAAAGTTATAAGAAAATTCTACCAGACAATAAATTAGTCGTCAATTTATTATTCTATCAGCATTCTAGTGTGTCTGCGTAAACAAATAATTTCAGAAATTATATCCATTAGTTAAGAGGCTTTTGGGTCAAGTTTGTAGTACAGAGTTACAGAGAGAACTGTAAGTCTTAACTTCGCCTTATAAATTATAGATCCTTTATCAAATTGTCTTTTTTCTTCATGGATACTCTATAATAGAATAGTTATTTGTGCAACTAGTGCGCTAAGTGTCAGTTTGCTGCACCGAAAGAAACGTTTACGCCCGAGCCGTAGGCGAGGGCGATATGGTTTCTTGAGTGCAGCAGAGGAACTTTGCGCACGTATTTCACATTAAGTTTTTCCTACAGTTACCATTGAATATGAAAAGTGGGTAATTATGGGTAAAATTGCCTGAAATCCATCAAATGTTTTTCTGTGTAATTTTATTATTGATAAAAAACTTAATCCTAAAATCCTAAAGTCCTCGTTGTCCTTGGTTATAATATATAATGAATAATAATTAGCGCGTTGTGCTTCGTTGGACCTCTGCAGCCCAGTCACTGTTACCAACTTCATTTTCATTTTGCTGCACTGTTGCCTCATATAACCTACTAAGTATTTTGCGTTGCCATGTTGCAAATCTGGAGTGCAGAAAAATTTTTCCCGCACTAGAGCGGAAAAGTGATTCTTTGCGTTCTGTAATCAGTGCAGCAATGGCCACTTTTCAACGTAACTGTAGGAAAATAAAAATCCCTTTAAAGTACCCTTTTTTCAAAACTGTTGATCCACAACATGTTTCGGCTATGATGCCACTTGATAATGGTATCATAGCCGAAACATGTGAGTAAACTATTTAAAAAAAGGTACCTACTTAGATTTTTATTTCTATCCTACATTAGATTTATCTTTTACATCAACTCAGACAATATTTCTCAATAGCAGTTTCCCTTTATAAAACCTATAAGCTTTTAACTTTTTTACCATCGATATTGCACCAAATTGTGGCTCCCAAACACATTGTTTCTATAGTCACTGTTGGCTTGAGAGGTTTTTGCCATTATAATGTTCCTCTTCCAATTAATACAAATGTTTCAAGAATGTAACGTAAAGCTGCGTACACATATACGCTCTTCCAACCCGCACCGAGCACGCTCCTCCCTCGTACCGCCCTCGTTCCTCCATCGAACCACAGTCGCTCCGCCCACGCACCCATCATGAACGTTACGGAAGATGTTAGATCTTCTCGCGTTCCCCGGTCGAACCACTGTTGCTCGCCGGTCGATCATCAATCGCTCTGCTGGAGTGACGTTCGGTTGCGGAGCAGAGCGAAAGTCTGTACGCACCTTAAGAACTCACCCTTGATTCTCCCTTCAATTTTGTTGCATTGTTTCTATGCAGGCTCTTATAATTTATAAATCGAAATACTCAAAATTAGTCCTGTGTAGAAACTGAATTACCAGGAATTAAATCTACCCTCATCTAATCTATGTAATTTTTATTTCAGGAAAGAAAATCTACCTCCTCAATACAGACGATGTGGATGAGATAGAGAAACTTGGGAATTGATAGTGTTTTTTAATCAATTTGAACGATTGACGAACGCTCGAATAATAAGTGCACTTTTAACTCATCAATGATTCATTTTTTTATACTTCTCCTTTGTTGTAATGTATTCTATTGTTCCAGTATATTCTATTTATTTTGCTGACAGATTTCAATGTACTGTATTGTACTATTATTTTGTTATTTAAATAGGAAAATTATGATGAATTCCGAACTATGTTGTTGTTTTTATCAAACACTCTTTCTCTCTCCATCAGCGAGAAACTACTTTTGATACTTTTATCTGCAGTCAACTAGGCGATATTTTTTTCCATTAATTGAGTAGTCACATTACATATCAATAATTCTCAACTTTACCTACTAACTTATTGACCTGACTTGTCTCATACTCCATAACTGGAGTCCTTGGGACGTAATCTTTATCTAAATAAGCTATTATCCTCTGGAAAGAGCAATTAGTAATAATTTAGTTAGAATCTGGCACAAAATTATAAAAATTAATGTATTAATACACTGTTATAATAATGTCTTCGTTGTAAGTTAAGTACTAAGAAAAAAAAATTGCATGGTTGCCTGTAAAGTGGGTATACGGGCGAAAGTTTTACGTGACAACGACTTTGAGTGGTAAAATAATTTTAATGTGAATATTCATTCGTATAGTAGGAAGAAGGATGAAATAATAACTCACAATGAGAGTGAGTGAGAGGCACGCGTCCCTTCTTCTCGGGCATGGTTAGCCCGCGCCCACCTAAGAGCGAGAGAGACAACCATTGACTTGACATTTTGAATTAGTGGCGCAGTCGCAGGAGATTGCTTGCGGCGCCTGCGCAGGTTGACTGCTCAGTTTCACTCTCTCTCCAGGTGAATGCCTTCGGCTGCTGCGGCGCGTTGCTCGCCACTGCTCCTATTCGTGCTCTTTCCAGACGACCGTGAACCGAAACGAACGCTCTCACTCGCTCTCATTGTGAGCGCATAACGTGGGAACGTAACGCAGTTTCTTGAAGTGTCTCCCGGCAAACCAATTTATTAGACGTTGTCATGTCAAAAATAGTTCTGATTGCTAACAATTGTTTTCAATCTATTTTTTAATTTTGTTAACCGATTTATGTTATTGCTAATTGTTAACTACTATGCTACTATTGCTATGGTCAACTACTATGTTGTAAAAAGTAAGTTGAAAAGTAACATTTCTTTAATATGCTACAGTATTTTGCTTGATGTTTTGCTAGACGAATTTATATTATATATGATCATATTATAGTGTTCTCACGTGCCAGCTTTCATCAATGTGAACATTATAATATGATAATACTCTATATATGATATTAACTCGTCTAGCAGACTTGCGACATCATTGTATTATTATAATGTTCACATTGAGATGAAGTTAGCACGTGTGAACATTATGATCATACGATATTAACTCATCCAGCAGACTCACGTCACGTCATGTTACGTCGCGTCGCATCTCAATTTGCGACAAGATTAAAGGTGACTTACCATAGTTGTATCGTCGACCGATACGTTTAAATTTGTGTATTACCGAAACTTCCTAACGCAGTTAGCAAAACCACAGAAAAATAAATAAGTAATAAGATTAAATAAGAGTAAACAGATTAAATAAGTATTTACTTACTTTATGGTAAAACATAACATGACATGAAAAGTAAAATCCCATAAATATTTAGCATTAGAATACCGTAGATTTAGCGTTAACTTTATGTAGTAAGATTCTCAGCAATCCTTAAACATAACATCAACGCTTCTCATTAAACTAATGCCTTCAGTTTAAATTGCATATACATACCATTAATCGGATTAATGCTCAACCCAAAAACAGGATAATATGTTATAGGATGTTGGTTAATGTATTTATTATCCAGAGACAACTTAAAAAATATTTTACAATGAACGTTGTTACACTGAGATTTACTTTCAACTGGCAGTATTTTTACATAGCAACAATGCTTCTTATTCAATTAATTCTGGTATCTTAAAGTGAATCTCACTGTAGAGATTGATTGATTGAGTACTTTATTTATGTAGATTACAATATATACTGTCTTATACACTTATATACAATAGCTTACAATACAGCAAAATTATAGATGAATTTACATGATATAGACTAGGAAAATAATTATTGAACTGTATATGATATGAAAACGCAATTTGTAATATAATAACTATAGATAATAATTATATTGTTATGCATCTACATAAATTGGCGGAGCTTTGGACATATCAATGTCCATTCTTCGGAAAGAATATTAAAAATATCTCCCCACTAACTCTCTACCAGAACGTTAATTTCATTATTTAAACTAAGGATTTATTTATTAATGGAAATATTGTAAAAGTTTTAATCAATATGAATATTTAAGAGAAAAAAAACAGAAAATTTATAAAGTAAAATAATTATATAGGTAGATAAGATCAAATAATTGATTAATAAAATGAAGTAGGCTGAAAGTAGATCAGGGTAATCAACTTTCAGTAATATACAGCAGTATGCAGTGGATAAGTGAAATAACATGAGCTTATATAATATATATATATACAATTCGTTCTATAACAGGTTTAAAGGTTTGTATTTGTGGGATGGGTGGGGGATGGTTGTCATGTGATCGTTCTAGGGCCGGACAGTTTCAGTCATTTCTTCCAAAAGATGTTTTTTAAAGTCAGGATGAAGCTCGCTCGGCTCTCGATGGACCTGATAGAAACAGGAAGTGCATTCCATGCACGACAGGCACTGACTAAGAAGGATTTTGTGAAAATAGTAGTTCGATGATTGGGTATCCTTAAAGTACTTTCTCCGGTTCTAGTATGTGAAGCATCTATCCTCCTACCTTCAGAGACAAATTTGAAATCATCTTTAAAATAGTTCGGATTACCGTATTTCAAGATATCTCTAACAAGCTTGACTATTCGAAAAAGCCTCTGATCGGGAAGCTTCAATGTTGAACTAGCAATGTGGGCTGGGGTGATATGATCATGGCGTTGGAGAGAGTAGACGAAACGTAGACAATAATTTTGGCAACGCTGTAGTTTATCATTCAGAGTGACTTGCATATCGTTAAGAACAGAATTACAATACATTAAATGTGGGAAGATGAGAGATTGAACCAATAATAATTTAATGTTTCTAGGGAGGATATCGTGCATTTTCTTCAATGCATGCATGGCTGAGAATACCTTTTTACAAGTTTTGTTCACTTGTTCTGACCAGTCAAGAGTATTATTCATAATAATGCCTAAATTTTTAACTGAGCTACAGTAAGGAATGTCATTACCGTCTACACTAATTTTGTGAATCGATTCAAGGTCAATATTGTTTATAAGACGAGAATATCCAATTATAATGGGTTGTGTTTTGATGGGATTAAGCTTAAGGCCATTTTTCTTTGTCCATTCCACTATCGAATTGATATCCTGATTCATTATTACAACTGTTTCATTAATTTTTGTTATGGGACAGCTTAAATAGATTTGAAGGTCGTCTGCATAAGTATGGAAACTCGAGAATTTGATAATGGAAGAAAGGTCATTAGCATACAAAGTGAAGAGGAGAGGGCCTAAAATTGAACCTTGTGGTACTCCATGCATAACGTTTTTCCAAGTTGACTTTTTGTCACCGACAGATACACATTGTTTCCTACCTAATAGATAGGATTTAAACCAAACTAACGAGTTGCGACTGAAACCAAGAATAGCCAACTTATTCAGAAGGACTGTATGATCAACAGTATCGAATGCTTTAGAAAAATCAAATAGGGTGAGGATGGTGCATTTTCTTTGGTCCATAGCTAACCTTATATCATCAGTGACACGAAGCAGAGCTGTCTCAGTTGAATGGAATTTTCTAAAGCCTGATTGAAAGTTATGAAGCTTACTATTGTTGTCTAGAAATTTTACAACTTGAGCATGAATGAGTCTTTCTAGCACTTTGGACAATGCAGGTAAAATACTGATTGGTCTAAAATCCTCAACTTTATTGGGTGATGGAACTTTATTTAGAGGGCGAACCAGAGCAAACTTCCAGTTTTCAGGGAAAATGCCTTCTTCAAGTGACTTGTTGAAAATGTATGTAATGGTTGGTAAAACAGCAAATAACATCTTCTTGATAAATTTAATAGGAATTTTGTCTACACCCGTAGCATTACTATGAATACGTTGAATTGCTCTGAAAGTGTCTTCTTCTGAGATTGGATGGAAATGAAATTGATCAGTGATTGGTAAAGAGATTGGTAGAGAGAGAGAGATTGAGTACTTTATTTATGTACATTACAATATTTACTGGCTTATACAATTATACAATAGCTTACAATACACAGCTAAGTTTTAGATGAATTTACACAACATAAAGTAAGAAAATAATCCTATACTATTAAACGAGCAATTTCTGTTTATATGAAATTAAATTTTTGCATTCCTCTGGGAATTAATCTCAATTTACTGTGATTAGATAGAACATTTCTGTATGTTATTATAATTTCTTCTTTCGTGATAAATTTTTTTATGCTTTTGTACTCCAGAGCGAAGTTCGGTCCCCGATATTAATTATTAAACTGTATATATGATATGAAAAAAAGCAATTTTGAATAACTATACAAGATAATATTGTAATGCATCTACATAAATTGCATCTAATAAATTAAAAGAGAGTGAGAGAGACTGAGAAAATATGATTGCTATATATATATTTTTTTAATTTTCATCATGTAACACTAGTTGAAAGTTCCAAAAGAACAACAATGCTGATTGAAATCCCATTCAATTAATGCTGACAGTTTTGAGGGAATCTCACCATAGAGAGAGAAAGAGAGAGTGAGAGAGCTACCTTTGATAAGACCAGTGATAGTGGAAGGGGAACAGCTTCATTGGTAAACAGAACGCTAGCTGTGAGCTACTAGAGTCACATGTCGTCTTCTATAACAATCACAGTGTTGTTTAGGACAAGATAGGAGCAACCAGCCAGCATTCGATCTGAAATTCTTTATTTGTTCCGGTTGAATTCAGTGGAGAGTGGAGCCGTGAACTTTCTTTGTAGGCCTAATCGATATCGACTCTACGGATTTGGAACGTGATTTTTAATCGCCGAGTCGTTTGGCTGCTGCTATTCACCTCAAACAGCCAGCATTGTTAGAATGGGAAGCACTGATGCCAATACTATGAGGCTGCTGACAGTATGAAGTGAATCGCACTGTGTAGTGATTTTATGCAACTATCTTGGATCACCGCGTTTTTTATGCAAGACGTACTGTTCTTCCGCCTGGAACATTTCAGTTTTCTTCATACTTTGTTTATAAGGTGAGTACCTACATCTTAATAAAAATTTAATATATTTTGACCTATTAATGGGAAAGATCTAATAGACTAGTCGTTTAAATTGTGAACTGTATAGTTAAGCTGCATTTTCACCAAAGTTATTAACAAAATGTTCAATTTTCCGTCCTTATAGATTCTATTAGATTGAACGGAACTTGACAAACACATATGCTTGTGTATGATAAGTTTTGTTTAATCTAATAGAATCTATTAGGACGGAGAAATAAACATTTTATTAATAACTTTGGTGTAAACGCAGCTTAATAAATAATGTTTATTTCCATCTGTGCCTAAATATGACATATTTTTAGAAGTTCGGAAATGAAATGTGTTAATATAAATTATTTTCAATTTAAGAATTTGTATGGTCTTCTCTGCAACTCTATATTTTTTTGCAAAAGCATTTTGAATTTAGTGTTTTCATTGTAGAAATGTTCAAAAGTAGAAAGTCGAAAATAATGTACACTTAACAGTCATCTTTACAACAGCCAAATTTCTCATTTTTCATCCGTAGCTAGTTATTAATATCATTTACCAACTGAAAAGTACTTATATTACAAAGGCGAGTTCGTAGTTTTCTATAGTATAAGTAGGTAGGCTAACTTACTACCCTCTAATTAATTACTGCAGAATTTCTTTGACGACTTCAACAACGATGCAATGCACCATCATGAAACAAATTCCAACAATATTTTACCCCTTAGCTTTATAACCATCTGACATTGTCATTATCTTCTCTATGGGGGACCAACTTCGTTTATTATTTATTTAATAGGCTCGTGCATGGCAGTATCATCTAAATAAATAGCCTGCAGGTTAAATAATAACGTAGGCCTACCTAATTTAACAAAATGCTTGAAATTGTATTCACTGCATTACAGTCATCGTTGTTTGATCCTTCTGTTATAATAGCCTCAAATTTCTCTGTCTTGGAACCCAACCAGAATTACATTTTGTAAATCTTTACATTCTTTTGTATGAACTGAGAAAATGTTATTTTGGTTTAATCCTTTAGGTATAATGATGTTATTGAAGGCAGTAGAGAAACTGTCATCACTTACAGTTACAGAGAATGGAGTTACAAGCCCACCTACTCCTCAAAACTTCTGAAAAGTTGATTGAAAATATTATTTTGAGTGAATAAGTAGTAATTAACTAGTGAATGTGATTGTATTCACTCAGTATGAAAACCCATCGTTTATCGTAGTATTAACTATTACTTCCCACCATTTCCTATATTATATTTTGATAGGGTTTTTAATTATAGGTCATTGACAAATTCCATTCAACATTAGGCTAAATATAGACTTTAAATTACTGTAATAATTTTCTATGTCACTATAATTTACTAAACTTTATCATTTAGGTCTACTAGAAATCTATAGAGAATTTTTATAATAATTTATCCAAGACATTTTTTAAATATGTCGATTTATAGAAGCAAGAATAAATACCGGTAATACAGTATGTTATGTTATTTGATAAGAATGTTGTTGTTTGTATTATATCATAAAATGTAGACTAGTAGGCCTAAGCAGGTCAACCGCTATTCTAATTATTTATTCTTGTCACATCCTGAAGCAGCATATTGTACTCAACTTCTGTAATAGGTATATCATACGTTTTCCTCTATTCTATCAGAAGACCTGGTCAACTTATACTCTAACCTTATTCTTATTCTGTGAAGCTTGAATTAACGTTTTTTTTTAATTACTGTATCTCTGTTATGAAAAAACAATGTTCAGCCTAAATGCATAAGATTAGTTTACAAGTAGTGTTTACTATTACAAGTCAAAGGACTTCTTCAACTTTCAACGATAAAAATCCCGAAAGTTTAAACAATGTGAAAACTTACTTAAAAAATCTATAGGGAGTTATCATTCATTTAAAAAAAGTTATTCCGGAAAACATTTTATTAAAATGAACTTATTATTTATGTAGGACTATCATGAATTGTATGAGTAATTAAAAAATAAGGATGTTTATGGGAATTTTTCTGGGAACAGGAATTTTTTATACAGTAAATGGGTGTTTTCAGTTCTTATAACAGTTCAAATCAATACACCCACTTGTTTAATTTATATTTTTCTCAACTTTTTTTCATTTTACTTGAACGAGCAGTCAAGTCCAAGCAGTTGCCTACGTAAAAACCACGAGAGAACTCTAGGCCTACTATTCAATTATTGTATTTTTTGCATTTCAACATATAATTGACATGATTTTTAAAAATACAAATAAAACTGAACTTATAGAAATGATATTTAATTTATATTATTTATTGTATTAAATCATGTTAACTTAAATTTTGTTTTTGTAAAAATCGCATGTTATTTGACCCAGTGTAAAGTTTACTGTGACTGTCGTTTTGTTTTTCAAACATATTTTAATATGTGAGGATTGCAATGCAGTACTAATTATTGTACTAAATTCTCTAATAGAATCAATCTTCAATAATATTTTAATACTGTATTAAAAAGATTGGCACCTATATTGATATTTGAAATAAGGTTAATTAAAAACATTAAATTCTGTCTAAAACTTTATACCATAGAATACGCAATAAAAGTGGCTTGCAAAACTGAAATGATTGGAGATCATTTCCAAGATGATCTGGAGAATATTTCCGCAATTTTCTATAAATAATTCATGATTGAGAATCATCATTGCCTTTGTCTGTAAGCAGACATGTAATTATGTCATAATTCTGTAATAACAGGTGGAGTCAAAAGGTGCATCACTATTATTAGCTTGTAATAGAGGTCTAGTTAGTGCAGGCCTCGTATTTTGCCACCTTTAGCCACTTCTTCTCATCCTTGAATTGAATCCAACTATGTTTTGCCTTATATGCCGAAAAAAACAACTAACATATTTCATCATTATTATTTGAAAATATGTTTTTTTAATTCTCATCCCTATACTGTACTATTTATTTTTCCATAAACCATTAAAAACGTTTTCAAGACTCGTGAATTTTCCAATATTTACAATAATTTTTCTGTTTCAGATAAATTCAAATGAAATTCACTTTCAAGGTCCTAACAGTGCTTATCGTTGTTCTACCTGCCTCTTTTAGCGATACACAAAATAATGAAGAAGGTGCGAATGCGAAGAGACCGCATATAATATTTATTGTCGCTGATGATTTGGTAAGTTGATAATATTTTTTTTTAATTTCTAAGGATAATGCATATTTTCAAAAAAACAAAAACAAGAATAATTAAATCTGTTTATAACTCTATTGCCAAATCTGTCAGTGTTATCTACTGTACCTATCTGTCTTGATATCGATGTTGCTATATTTAAATGATTTTGAACTATTATATGCCACTTCTTATCTAGAATTTCCATGTAGCTGTCTACCCTGTTCCCCTGTTGTCAATATTTGCAGTGACAGACGTCTGGCTGGGTAATTTACAGCATTTAATTGGGATTTTCGTTCAATAATAATATCATTTATTATATGTAATTGAAGTATTATAAATTTATTGATTAACTTTTACTTGATTGTTTTATTCCAGGGTTGGAATGATGTTGGATTCCATGGCTCGGACCAAATTCCCACAGCAAATATTGATGCTTTGGCCTACTCAGGACTGATTCTGAACAACTATTATGTGAGCCCAATCTGCACGCCGTCCAGAAGTGCTTTGATGACAGGAAAACATCCTATACATACAGGTGAGCTGCTGATGTCATCATCAATTTAACATTCTATAACTAATCTATTTTACAATACTTAACTGTTATAGGCCTAAGTAGATGTAGAAGAATGTTGACGATAAAGTGAAAGTTTAATACAATGAGAATTAATTCTCAAATACTTTATATTAATTTGCAAGAGTTTCAGAACAAAATTGAACCCAAGTTCAATGGTACCTACCAGTTCAATTTGTACCCAGTTACAAATAATAATTGTTACGGTACATTGGAATATAAACAAATTAGAAGACCAGCCACCATGGAGGAGTGATAACTGATTAGGCTATTAGCAGAGAAAACTCCTATTGTATTCTGTGCTATTAGTTAACTAGTTCTATTGAGGTGTATCTTATAGCATGATAGATTAAATTATAGAATTTAATTAGTATTGTCTTATACTTTTAATATAAGTAATATACTTTATGTGTTGAGTAATTTGTAATTTGTTGATTAATTTATCAAGTAATTTGCTTAATTGTGAGTATTGCCTTATACTTTAAATTCTATAAAGAGCGACAAATAATTCCAAATTCATTCATGGAAGTGCCAATACATTTCTCTGCTGTAGTTGAGATTAGTAGTGTTTCAACTTCAACAGAGTTATTATAAAGTGTCTTGTCATGAAAAACAACATTAATTCCTATAATTATTCCTATTCATTCATAGCGTTATTGTATTATGGAGAAGCTCCACAAAATTACTGAATCAAAAGTGTAAATTTCATCTAAATTAACAACTTATGCATAATAATTTTGAGGTGAATAAGGTTTGTTTTAGCGTTCAGCAAGCAGTACCGTAAACCTCTTTGAGCTGCATATTATTTTTATGTTAAGAATTTTAAATAAATAGATGGATAAAAGAAAGAATGTAGAGTAGGCCTGGACACTCTTAAAAATGAATAGAATTCTTGCGATGTTTAATCGAAGATGTTAATTCGAGAGTTAAATTACCCAACATATTATTATTTACAATATTAAACATCAATGACAGAGTTGTGAAAAATGTGATACTCAATATTTTTCCTACAGTTACGTTGAAAAGTGAGCATTGCTGCACTGATTACAGAACGCAAAGAATCACTTTTCCGCTCTAGTGCGGGAAAAATTTTTCTGCACTCCAGATTTGCAACATGGCAACGCAAAATACTTAGTAGGTTATATGGAGCAACAGTGCAGCAAAATCAAAATGAAGTTGGTAACAGTGACTGCTGTGGCTGCTATAGTGAGCAGAGGTGCAACCAAGCACAACGCGCTAATTATTATTCATTATATATTATAACCAAGGACAACATTTTTATTCTATTTGACAATAAATTAAGGTTTTTATCAATAATAAAATTACACAGAAAAACATTTGATGCATTTCAGGCAATTTTACCCATAATTACCCACTTTTCATATTCAATGGTAACTGTAGGAAAAACTTAATGTGAAATACGTGCGCAAAGTTCCTCTGCTGCACTCAACAAACCATTCCGCCATTCTCGCCTACGGCTCGGGCGTAAACGTTTCTTTCGGTGCAGCAAACTGTCACTTTGCGCACTAGTTGCACAAATAACTATATTTCATTTCAAAAACTTTTATAACAATATTTAAAGACAAATTGTGTGAGTTTTCTATGACTCACCAATTCTAAATTTTCAAAATGAATTGTAGAAGAACTAGGTCCCTCAAAATTCCATAAAATGTGAAAAGCATAGTACCGGTTACCTATTTAAAAGTTATCTCAGAGATAGATTTGTCAATCTAAAAAAGTGGGTCCGAAATCCTACTAAGCATTAAGCAATCTCATTGCTTTTGAATTAATGCTTAGCAGGCTTCCGAACCCACTTTTCAGATTGACAAATCTAAATCTAATGAGATGACTTTTATCCTGTCAGCATTCATTACGGATAATAACTCTCTAATGCTTCCCAATATAGAGACATTTTGAAGTAAATTTTACTTCTCTACTCTCCTTCCTCTTCTTCTTCTTCTTCTTCTTCTTCTTCTCTTCTTCTTCTTCTTCTTCTTCTTCTCTTCTTCTTCTTCTTCTTCTTCTTCTTCTTCTTCTTCTTCTCTTCTTCTTCTTCTTCTTCTTCCTTCTTCTTCTTCTTCTTCTTCTTCTTCTTCTTCTTCTTCTTCTTCTTCTTCTTCCTTCTTCTTCTTCTTCTTCTTCTTCTTCTTCTTCTTCTTCTTCTTCTTCTTCTTCTCTTCTTCTTCTTCGTCTTCTTCTTCTTCTTCTTCTTCTTCGTTCTTCTTCTTCTTCTCTCTTCTTCTTCTTCTTCCTCTTCTTCTTCTTCTTCTTCTACTCTTCTTCTACTTTTCTTCTTCTTTACCCTTCTTTATTTCGTCAGAACGGCAACTGATATTCTATTTATTTACTGATGACAGAAATTATTCATAAATTAATGACATGCCAATGTTTTTATATTTTGATTTTGCTTCTGACAAAGGCATGCAACATGGAGTTCTGTATGGCGCAGAACCGAGAGGACTGCCTTTGAGCGAGAAACTTCTACCAGAGTACTTGGCGGAGCTGGGCTACACCAACCACATTGTCGGCAAGTGGCATCTTGGCTCATACAAGAAGGAGTACACGCCACTCTACAGAGGCTTCCAGTCACACACCGGCTACTGGACTGGGCATCATGACTACTATGATCACAGTGCTGTTGAGACGGTAGGCATGCATGCTTTATTGGAATTCTAGAATCTTCTATTACACTTTTGAATGAAACTCTATAGTGTATTCACTTTATAAACTCAGTGGAAATGATAGGAAGCATTGTTGCCACTTTCCCCTTTCTACCGCTTCCTATAGTAGATAGCTGTAATTCAAGTTATCCCGGTGTACAGTACCCAGGTAGCACAGAAACGTTGAAATAACGTTACAAACACGTAATACCTTAACGTTGAAAAGACGTTGAAATTCAACGTTGAAAACACGAAAAAATGTCCGCCGTTTCCACGTTATTTTCAACGTTGAATAATAGTTGAAAAAACATTCTAACAACCATTATTTTCAACTATAAATAGACGTTGAAAGCACGTCGTGACAACCATTATTTTCAACTATAAATAGACGTTGAAAGCACGTCGTGACAACCATTATTTTTAACTATAAATAGACGTTGAATTAGCCATACTTTTGAACCGGTACCTTATCAATTACATATATTCATTTTATATTAATTGTCGATTGTCGACTCTTGTTACTTATTATTAGTTATTATTTTACTATAATAAAGGAAAGAACTGGCTTATACACGTACGAGATAGGAAATTCACGAATGACACATCATCACGTCTGATCTACTGGACTGATTAATTTAAAATTTTGCATATAGATCCTCTATTTACTTGAAATGTTGCATATAGATCCTTCATTTACTCAAGATGGTTATAGGCCTATTTCAAGTTCTTCAAGATTCCAGTATGTCAAGTTTTCAGTTTGTCAAGTTTTTATATAAAGTCTTTTCGGAGCACGGGTTACCTACTAGTAATCAATGATTATATCTCAAATAGCACAGGCTTTAATAACCAATCATTAATTCCATAATCAATTCCATATCATAACAATATCATAATCAATAATTAATTTTTATCAAAATCATTTATAATTATCTCAAATAGCGTAGGCTATTTATCATATTTACCAAGAAATATATATCTATTCAAGCATTCTAATTATAGATGGAATTAAATAGAGAATGCATTTATTCAAATGCTAATTAATATATAATTATTATTGAACGAAAATCCTAAATAAATGCTGCAAATCACCCCGAAGACCTCTGCTACTGCAGACATTGACAACAGGGCTAACAGCTAGATGGAATTCGATGAGAACTACTATCCAAAATAGTTGCCAGCCCGGGAATCGAACCCGGTACCTCCCAATTGCCAGTCAGGAATGCTTGCCCTTACACCAAACTGACAATCTCTGGATAGCAGCGCTCATTTTATACGAAGCCATAGCGGCCAACTAGTTACAGATGGAATTAAATAATGGAATTAAATTCAATAATAATCATTCTAATTATACATTTTTGTAATTAAGATTGAATATTCTTGTGGTTCATTATATTTCTTCATAGCCTACAAACGATTTGGCAACGGTGCGGACTTGGAGAATGATAGAGCTTGTCTGATGGCAGCCAAGGATATCCTGATATTACAACTGATTATAACTTGCATCTCACTGTAGAAACTATTACTTTTTGCATGAATGAAAAATTAATCAAGATGTAATAGTGGCGTCCCGACTCATATATATTTAGTGGGAACCACAATTCAAATTTTACTATCAGTTGAATTGAGATGAGTAAATTTGTCAAGTTAGGCTGGTACTTTTCAGCGGACAATAAATAAGCTAGCTATCAGTGGCAGTGAAAGTGGCCGACTCAGTAAATAGTTATTTGTGCAACTAGTGCGCAAAGTGACAGTTTGCTGCACCGAAAGAAACGTTTACGCCCGAGCCGTAGGCGAGGGCGGAATGGTTTCTTGAGTGCAGCAGAGGAACTTTGCGCACGTATTTCACATTAAGTTTTTCCTACAGTTACCATTGAATATGAAAAGTGGGTAATTATGGGTAAAATTGCCTGAAATCCATCAAATAACTTAGTAGTGTTTGAATGGCGGGGGGCAGCTGTGTGGTGTGTGCTGTGGTGGCACTGTGCTGTTGCTGTCCTCGTTATAATATATAATAGTAATAATTAGCGCGTTGTGCTTCGTTGCACCTCTGGTCACTATAGCAGCCACAGCAGTCACTGTTACCAACTTCATTTTGATTTTGCTGCACTGTTGCTCCATATAACCTACTAAGTATTTTGCGTTGCCATGTTGCAAATCTGGAATGCAGAAAAATTTTTCCCGCACTAGAGCGGAAAAGTGATTCTTTGCGTTCTGTAATCAGTGCAGCAATGGCCACTTTCCAACGTAACTGTAGGAAAATATAATTCCAATGAGTTCTGATTGGACTGTTCTCGCTCAGCACGACCATGCGGGTATGAATAGTCCTATAAGAACGTATGGGAATAATATTCTATATTCCCACTCTATTGGTCACTTTCACTGTCACTGCATGTGCGAATCCTGCTTAATTGTTCTCTGTAATTGAAGTGTTTATTCTCAAAATTAAGTCCTTGGATGTGTTTCATTTTTCTCTAAATATAAAAGATATAAAGGGCCGGTTTCCGAGCTCGGGATTTAGCTAAGTCCTAGACTTTGAACAGCTAGAGTCAGAAAATTGGCTTCCCAAAACGGGGCGTAGTCACAGCTTTTATAACAGTAGTCGTAGTTTTTATTTTTTCATTTCTATAATTGGAAACGTTTTTCCTTGACGAAATTAGACATTCCTAAATAAATCAAAATAGCTGAATCTTTACATTATTTTCTCTTTATTTTATTTTGTGTTCAATTTTCTAGTTTTTCGAAATTTAATTCAAACGTGACTATATGACAATGACTGCGACTACGCCCCGTTTTGGAAAACTAATTGTCTGACTCTAGCTGTTTAAAGTCTAGGACTTAACTAAATCCCGAGCTCGGAAACAGGCCCATTGAGATAAAGCGAAATAAAGATATAGTTATAAAGACTCCTTTAGATGTGTTTCACCTACTACAATGCCTTCTATAGACGGTAGCCGATACAGGTTTATTAATGTGATATTTTAGTAAGTTCATTCTCGTTGAAAAAATCAATTATATTTTATTAAGCAAGAAATTATAATTGGATGTGTTTAAAGCTTACTAAATTTTTTTAACGTGTAATAATTATTGTTATCTGACATTTTTGGATGGATATTGTAAGCTGCTTTTAATGCTTTGTTTTTTGGTCAATAAAAATCATTTGATTGATTGATTATTTATTTTCTTAACTTTCTTTATAAAAATGTAAAACTTCGTAGGGTTTCTGGGGCTTCGACATGCGCCGCGGCATGGACGTTGCTTGGGACCTGCATGGCAAATATTCGACGGACATTTTCACAGACGAGTCGGTTCGGATTATCAGGGGGCACAACAGCAGTCGTCCCCTCTTCCTCTACATCGGACATGTGGCCGTGCACTCCGCTAATCCGTACAGCCCCCTCCCAGCTCCCGACGAACTGGTCGCCAAGTTCACTACGATTGAAGATTTCAACAGAAGAAAGTTTGCAGGTTTGAAATAATAATCACACAACAATGAGTCCACTCCATTTTAATTGAAATCAGTTATCAAACAATGTAACCGCCTCTGAAATGGTGTGAGTGGTATTTGTCCATGATTCATCCATATTTATAGAAAACTATTGTCTCTTATAAAGAGCTCTGAGCTCCTCTCTGTTGCGTACATACATGTGACTATAGTGAGGTCCACGTTATAATGGCAGTGGAGAAAGATACGAGAACAACGTTACCGATCCTCTGTCTTGACAATGCCTTCTATAGACGGTAGCCGACGATACAGGTTTATTAATGTGATGATAGTTTAGTTCATTATAGTTTTAAAAAAATCAATTATATTTTTCAATGATTCCATAATGAATTTACATAGAAATAAATAGAAATACAAATCTCAGTACCCTTTTAGAATTATTTTATTTTAGTGATAAAATAATTCAAAAAGGGTACTGAGATTTGTATTTCTATTTATATTACAAGTAGTCCTGAACAGAAAAGAGACAATTAAGATGAGATATTTTGTGAATGAATTATTAATTCTACATTGTTAAAAGACGATCTGGCAACAGAGCAAAGCGAAAAAGAGATAGCACTATCCGCTTTGTTGAATGAAAGATAAGGTTAGCAATACCATTGCTAATTGAACACTATCATTGTAACGTGCACATCACTATAGTAGGCGAATAATTATCTCTCAACTCTGGAAATAATTAGAGATTTGAGCCACTAGCCGACAAAAATCGGCGTTATTGCTATAGTGAGATCCACGTTATAATATTAGTGGAAATTATAGGAATGCATTGCTGTCGTTTTCCTTTTCCACTGCCTTCTATAGTACATAATGTAGCTGTGATTAACGTTTTCTCTGGATATGTGGTTAATATTGTTATTCTTGTTAATAATGATAAATGCTCTCTAAATTGTATTTTATTCATCTAAGAAAGACTTTTCATGATTTATTGGTAAATTTCCATAAATGTGAATAAATATCTTGTTAGTTCATTATATTTCTCCAGAATCATATTATAACAGATAAAAGTTCGGAGGTTGAAAAGGATGTTTTTTTTTTTTTTTTTGCTTAGGGTGATGCCCACATGAGCTCTAGTCTTATGCGTGGGTAATAATAAGGCGGATGATAATGAGAGATAAATGGACCTCAAGTTTTAGGTGGGTTCCGAACCATCGAGAAGCGATTTTACAACTCAAGAATCATATTCAGAGAAGTTGTCTCAAACGGTCACCCTTCCGACGGGAGTACCGTATCAGGCGCATGATTCTTAACTTACGATATCTAAGCGATAGCTTATTAGCGCGACCACTGAGTCAAATCGCTCCCGCTTATCTATAAGAATATCTGCTTCGTATAATGACAGACAAAGGTAGCACATCAATGTTAGTCAGATGCTGATTTTATAAAGTGAATCTCGCTATAGAAATGTGAAGGTGGAAATAGTTATTTGTGCAACTAGTGCGCAAAGTGACAGTTTGCTGCACCGAAAGAAACGTTTACGCCCGAGCCGTAGGCGAGGGCGGAATGGTTTCTTGAGTGCAGCAGAGGAACTTTGCGCACGTATTTCACATTAAGTTTTTCCTACAGTTACCATTGAATATGAAAAGTGGGTAATTATGGGTAAAATTGCCTGAAATGCATCAAATGTTTTTCTGTGTAATTTTATTATTGATAAAAACCTTAATCCTAAAATCCTAAAGTCCTTGTTGTCGTTGGTTATAATATATAATAGTAATAATTAGCGCGTTGTGCTTCGTTGCACCTCTGCTCACTATAGCAGCCACAGCAGTCACTGTTACCAACTTCATTTTGATTTTGCTGCACTGTTGCTCCATATAACCTACTAAGTATTTTGCGTTGCCATGTTGCAAATCTGGAGTGCAGAAAAATTTTTCCCGCACTAGAGCGGAAAAGTGATTCTTTGCGTTCTGTAATCAGTGCAGCAATGGCCACTTTTCAACGTAACTGTAGGAAAAATTATGTCTTAATGTGAGTATTGTGAAATGTTGGATGTAATAAATTAATATCCAATATGTTATATTGGATGTAATTTCCTTCAATAAAATTCATGATTTTGTTTTTCTTCTTAGCGATCATGACCAAGCTAGACGAATCAGTCGGCAAAGTGGTTGCTGCTCTACAGTCGTCCAAAATGCTGGAGAACAGTCTGATTGTATTTACCACCGATAATGGAGGACCGGCTGCTGGGTTCAACTCCAACGCGGCTTCCAATTGGCCCCTGAGAGGAGTAAGTACAAGAGAATCTTCATTTATTTCCAATCTTAAATTCTTCCAATATCATATATTTCACTATAAGTATCATATAATACACTACGTGTGAATGGGTTAATAATACTAGGTCCCAGTTGCACAAAAGCCTGTTAGATTTGAATCATAATGAATGCTATGAGAACCAATCTGAGAAGACTTTTTTTAAAAGAAGGCTTTCTTGGATGGTTCTAGTGGCATTTAATTATGGTTAAAATTTAATAGCCTTTTGTGCAACCTAGCCTGAGTGGAGTAACCTGCCTTTTTTTATTTTTATCTTATAATGTTAAAGGATGGCAATGTCCAACGATTCTACTTTATGAAAATAATTAAAGACTGAAAAATTTGTGAAGTGAAGAACTACAAGACTAAAACTATTTTTGACTATGTTTAACCTTATTTAAATTTGTGAGAAGAAAAGCACAAGATACCTTATTTTTTCCCTCCTATCAATTTGATTATGCACTTATTGTATGAATGAATAAAGAATCTCAAAAATGACTAACGATTCTCAATAAATAATTTGGAATAAAGAATATTCAATGCACAAAAATTGATTTTTGCTGGGTTTTATCTTTGAGATAAATCGGGCAAATACCTTATCAAGAAACAATAATTCATCTTCGAGGGACATTTTTTTGTTCAATATTGCATGCATATAATTTTGATTTGCTGAGGATGATGTTTATGAGCTCTAGCTTGTGCGTGGGTAATGACGAGACGGATGGTGATGAGAGATGAGTGGACCTACAGCATAAGGTGGGCTTCGAACCACAGGGGAGCAATTTTTTAACTCATAAATAATGGTATTTTAATGAGTTTGACTCTTAAAAGTGGCAACCTTCACAACGGAAGTAGCAGGCGCATGGAGCTTAACTGATGATCTTAACGGGTAATATAGGGAGCGGTTTGACTCAGTCGTTGCGCTGATAAGCTATCGCTTAGATAAGTTAAGAATCAGGTGCCTGGTACTCCCGTTGAAAGGGTGACCGCTTGAGTCAACTCTTCTGAATATGGTTCATGAGTTGTAAAATCACTTGCCGGTGGTTCAGAACCCAGCTAAAACTGTAGTTCCATTCATATCCTATTATCATCCGTCTCATTACCCACGCACAAGCCTAGAGCTGATGTGGACATCACCATAAAAAAAACAAAACAACGATAGCGTAAATATTGCCAGTATAGGTAGCCTATATACTGCATGAGAATACGTGTACAGTTGAACTTGTTCAGTGTACCTTAACGTTGATGACTGACAGACTGGTGACTGGCTAATGAATATCTCTTGCTGCAGGTGAAAAATACTCTATGGGAGGGAGGAGTTAGAGGCGCAGGTCTTATTTGGAGTACTCAACTGCATCCAAGCCACCATGTCTCCAAGCAACTCATGCACATTTCAGACTGGCTTCCTACTCTGCTTTCCGCTGCTCAAGGTGATACCAGGTAAGTTGCTGGCCGTTCTCATCAAAAAAATATTTTTTAAAGACTATAAAACTCTTGGAAAGTATCTGTTACATTGAATACACTCATAACAATTGACGAATTCCAAGCTCACTATGAGATGCAAAGCTAGTTGTGCATATCTATGAATTTGTACAACTCCTGACTAATTCTGACATATTCAAATGCAGGTGGTCCTTGGACGAATAATGATCTTTAGAATAGGAATAATATATGCTTCAATCTAAAACTGTTCCTATTCAAATTCATGAAACAGATTAAATACAGTAGGTTTCAGATTGAAGTAGGCCTACCGCTTTTGGTGTTTTAGTGAATGGTGATCTCGTAGATATCCATTTCAGATAAAACAACTTGGAGTTTTCAAAACTCTTTATTTATAGAAAAAAATCAAAAGACTAATATCGGTTGTACACCATTGTCAATCTTTAGTGAGCTCTTAAATTGTTTTTTAGATTGACAACTATATATGGTATCTATTTCTGATTTACAAAATCAATGTTTTTTTCACTGTAGAGGTTGATAATGGTGTAGTAACTGAAACTATAGTATTTGAACTCATTAATAAATAATATTCCAAGTAGTTTCATTCAAAATTGAGATACCGGAACTCCAATTATTCAGAAAACAATGCAATATGTTTTAATACTATAGAGAATAATGTAGAAACCGAAACTGTAGTTTCTCAATTTCTCTAATAAATTAACAACTGTGACAATGTAGTCGTTTAATCCAATATGGATATTTAGCACAACATCACCTTCACTACAACACATGAAGAAAATTTTTTGGAAGAATATTATCATTAGAATATCAATCTTTCGAAGGATATACAAGTATAATACTAATGTCTTGATGTAGGGCCTAGTATATCTAGATAAGTAAAAAATACTCTCTTATTTTTGTTGCAGTGTTCTGGAAAATATTGATGGCGTCGATATGTGGGAATCACTTCTAAGCAATTCACAATCCAACCGCACAGAGGTGCTTCACAATATTGACAGCATAACTGGATCAGCTGCTCTAACTGTTGGAAAATGGAAAATTGTTCAAGGTTCGTTGAAAAATAAATAAATCTCTATTCAGTTGATAAAAATTGAATTAAACTCTATTTGTCGAATAAAACTCTTGATAGATGAATCCCAACAGTTTTAGCAAGCATTTCAATTAGCATCGATGAATACAGGTTTTCTGTTTCATGTCTGTACAGGTACACACTATAACGGTCAATGGGATGGATGGTATGGGCCTTCAGGTAGACCGGACGGTCACACGCCGGCCTATAATATAACTTTGATTGCATGCAGTTCTGCCGGAAGGGCGGTTCGAGCTGCCGGGAGACCTGTCAACTTGGATCAGGTCAGAGTTGTATTATACGAAATTGTTGTATTGAATTTGAATATTGTTCTATTCTTCATGTGCATTTCCATTTTGCGATTCAATTCTATGATTTTGTGAGACAAAAGTTTTATTTACTTATTCGTTTATTAATTTTCACTCATCTACTAAATTATTTATTCATTCACTTATTTATATTTTTCTAGGTGGAAGCTATTCGTGATGAAGCAGGAGTAACTTGTTTTACTGGAAACATTACTGATCACAAACCTTGCTACCCTTTGGAGGCACCATGTTTATTCAATATAAGGGATGATCCTTGTGAAATAAATAATCTTGCTGAAAGGTGGGAATATTTTTGTTTCTGAAAATAATAGTCTTATTCTGATCACTATAACTTATCTTTGAATTCATGTCTTAACTAGCTAACTCAGCTCCATTAGTCACAATGTAACAGAAGAGCAAATCAAAAAAAGGAGATCATGAAGGTTAAGAACATTAAAACACAAAACTTCGATTTCATTTTTATTCAAATTCTTAGTGATTTGAAAGACGTGATACCAAAAGTCAATGACTTTTATGAGAAACAAAATTTGTCAATAATTGAAGTTGTTCGGTTAACACTGATAGTTGCACGTTCTTCTATCAAATTTGACCACCGTAAAATTCAATGATGACAGGAGACCCAATGAACGATTCATTAATTTTTTAAGACGTTATTTTACAGTAGTTGAATTAAATAAGCATATGTGCAAACGTGGATTGAATGTGGTAATGTTGTCGATCGTATGGTATGTCTATGTATTATTTTCAATATTCAAAAAAAATTTAAAAAAAGTTTATTGCATCCCTCAAGATTCGTTCATTACCCACGCACAAGCTCAGCAGATCATGTGGGTATCATCTTCAACAAAAAAATCAACTTATAAAATTTAGATCTTCTTAATACAAGTTTTACTTGTAGCCTAGTTTGATTGTTAAAGATTTATAAAATCTATGTTGACTTTTGTCTTGTATACCATATAGCTGGAGTTTTCAGAGAAAAAGCTTCAACATTGTTTTTATTTTTTTTAACTTTGGTTAAAAAAGTATTACTTTTTCAGGTTTCCACAAGTACTTGCTCAGTTGAGCAAACAACTGTCAAGAATCAATGAGACAGCCGTTCCACCAGGGAATCTCCCAGTCGATCCTAGAGGAAATCCCAATTTCTGGGATCACACGTTCACCAACTTTGGAGACTACACTGTCACTGTCAACAATATAAGCTGATATTTTCAAAAGAAAAGTTACTGAATTTTCAATTTTCTTACTCTCAAAGACCACTCTTGTAAGAATACTAATCATGAAGACATATATATTCTTATTCATTGATCAATTTGACAAAATACGGCGCCGTGCAATGAAGTTTACTTATTACAGTTAGGGTCAAATAACACACCTACTTCATACTTCTTTCCTGAGTCATAACCAGAGATGGATTGACTGAGTCTGTTTAGTTTATTAATTACTTCTAACTATATAAAATTTGAAAATATACAATTATTCAACTTTTATCAAGATGGCCTTGCCTGAAAGCATCACATTATTATCACTTGATGTTCAGATGGTGTTTCTGTTGGCCTCAAAGTATTCTTCCAGTGAGTAAAATGATGACGCTCTTAACCATTTCTTGATTTTTGCTCTGAAGCTCCTGTCGTTCAAGCTCTTCACCCTGTCAGGTAAGGCGTGTAAATCCTCAGGGCTAGTTCCAAAAATAATCCTCACTCAGCCTGCAGAATGGGATGTCATTTAGAAATAAAAATAAAAATCTAATTAAGTACCCTTTTTTGAAAATTGTTTACTCACAACATGTTTCAGCTATGATGCCATTATCAAGATTTTTATTTTTATCTCTGTTCAAGAGTAGCCCGAACACAATGGGATGTCTATTTCCACTTTCCCTCTCGTGTTGTAGGAGTGTTTGTCTTCTCTTCTTATCAGTGAGTGGAAATTATCTTTTCCTACAGTTACGTTGAAAAGTGGCCATTGCTGCACTGATTACAGAACGCAAAGAATCACTTTTCCGCTCTAGTGCGGGAAAAATTTTTCTGCACTCCAGATTTGCAACATGGCAACGCAAAATACTTAGCAGGTTATATGGAGCAACAGTGCAGCAAAATCAAAATGAAGTTGGTAACAGTGACTGCTGTGGCTGCTATAGTGAGCAGAGGTGCAACCAAGCACAACGCGCTAATTATTATTCATTTTAAATTATAACCAAGGACAACGAGGACTTTAGGATTTTAGGATTAAGGTTTTTATCAATAATAAAATTACACAGAAAAACATTTGATGGATTTCAGGCAATTTTACCCATAATTACCCACTTTTCATATTCAATGGTAACTGTAGGAAAAACTTAATGTGAAATACGTGCGCAAAGTTCCTCTGCTGCACTCAAGAAACCATTCCGCCCTCGCCTACGGCTCGGGCGTAAACGTTTCTTTCGGTGCAGCAAACTGACACTTTGCGCACTAGTTGCACAAATAACTATAGTGTGTGCAACAGAGAGAAAAGTGAAGGTAGAGTTTTGCTACACATTAAAAATAAATCATATAAATATTGAAGAACGTCTGAATAAATCATAGTAGACTGGCAAAGGTAGTAGAAAAGAAGCTGAAATTGTTAAAATAATACATGCATCTGATGCGTCAACACATAGTAGACTGGCAAAAGTAGTAGAAAAGAAGCTGAAATCGTTTAAATAAAGTATGCATCTGAAAGTCTCCGCTTCTGTCTACCCTACCTTCGGCACACCATGTTCTGCCACATTTGAATACACGCATCTTGAAAACTCTCATCAGCTACCTTCGCAGTTCTACTATGACCATTTTTAGAGGCAGCAAAACTAGTTGTGGTCACATACATGTGACAGTTCACTGACATTTTTAAGGTGTTGGTGAGGGTATTTTAGAAATTTACTTGCATACTAGTTTTTATTCATTTCTGTTCCATTATTCATCATGAAATGGAATGAAGATGCCAAGATGGTCATTTAGGGCAATGTTATTGATAATATTGGTCATGCAACATGCATTTTGTGCTCATTATAATAGGTACTGCTTCTCTGGTCCAGACATCTCTTATCTACTTCACCAGTTTCTCTCAAGTTATTTTCCAAAAATTAATAATATTTGTTATAGTTAATTAAATACGTATTCCTCACGTTCAGTTAATGATCGAACATGTTTATTGTTTATTGTTATTTTTTATGATCTACATGACTGTTTTTCAATGTTTTGTTTTGTTTGATTGAAATATTAATGTTAAAAAGTATGCATATGAAATTGTTATGTCTCTTGTGTTTGGAAAATAAAGAGAAGTAATTTATTTGGTAACTGATGATCTAAACTTTCAAAAATGCAATTTCTACAATAAATTATTATGTCAAGACATGTGTAGCAGAATGTATGGTAACCAGAGCTATGTGGAAACGTATGTGCACATACAGGTCAATGTAAATGCAAACTTTCACTCTTACAGAAGCCAAAATTTCAATTTATGCTGAATTTTTTAGAGTTTAATATTGATTTGTTGGAGGTGACTTATACTTTTTTAATGATTTTCTAATTCGCTATATGAGCACGTAGGTGGAGGAGATTTCAAAAACGGATTTCTTTTCAATTCGTTAATTGACCGAGCGAAGTGAGGTCTAAGATTCAAGTCAACGGTATGGCATTTCTCTTAATGTTTGAATGTGTAAATGTTTATATGTTGCGCATTTACGGCGAAACGCGGTAATAGATTTTCATGAAATTTGACAGGTATGATCCTTTTTAAATTGCGCGTCGACGTATATACAAGGTTTTAGGAAATTTTGCATTTCAAGGATAATATAAAAGGAAAAAGGAGCCTCCTTCATATGCCAATATCAGAGTAAAAATCAGACTGAAGAATTATTCATTATAAATCAGCTGTCTAATTAATTATAAATTGCATGCCATGACGCATGCAATTTAATATCTCAATGTAACTTGGTAAAAAATAAGCTGCTGTGTAGACTATTATAAATTGCATGCCTCATTGAATGCAATTTTTATGCACTATTAAATAGGATGCAAAGAACTTATAACAGCTTGTCTGGGCGCCTAGATGTCTTCTGGTTTTCTCGCGCTAAATTCCGGAAAGCGTTATAATATTGTGATAATTAAATTTTGTGTAAGCATGATCTGATCAAATAAATAGTTGGTGTATCAGTGTGGATGTGGTTTGGGGCGTCGTTCAGTTATAAATGTTAAGCTTTAATATAATAAGATTTATTATATTTTTATTTATTGATAAAATTTTTGTTCATTATTAGTTATATTCTTTAATTTTTATAAGTTTTGGAATTTTGAATTCTCAATTTGTTTTATTTTTAATTTTTTTAAATCTTTGTACTTTTCATTTTTGAATTAGGTGGTATTTTTGTTGTCAATTCAATTTATTACCGTACTTGTCATGGCTAAACAATGGTAAGCATAGACAATAGTCACATACGGTACTTTCAAATTTTAACATTCATTTACAAAGTAAGACTAGATAAATTTTTAAAATTGTGAAAATATAATATTTGAAAACTTATAAATAATATGTCAGTTACAACTTATACTTATATAGAAACAATAAAATCTGGAAACATTAACATTGCACTCGAAACTAACACGATAGATTCTTAATACATTTTCTTCAGTCTTATTTTGTTTTTCTCTAATCAGTTTATTAGGGATTGCCAACTATAGGGACACTGGGCTATCAACCAGATTTTCAGTCTTGTCCTGAGAACTGTGAGTGTTTGAGCCTCTTTCAAGTGGTTCGGCAACGAATTAAATACTTTCTTACCCATATGCTGTGAGCTAGATTTGTAAAAGGTCTGTGTGGCTCAATTCTCAACGCACCTCTGGATCTTGTGATATGACTATGGATATTTGACCCTTGGTTGTTTGTATTATATATTATTGCATAAGTTCGTATTATTTTTATCATTGTTTTTATTTTTTCATTTGTATCGGTACAATTTTTATTGTTAAGGAGACATATTTGGGGAAACCCGTTGTCTCCATTGTGAATAAATAAATGAACTATTGATTGCGTGCAATTAATAACTAAAATAACATAGTGTTGTCTCTTGAACTTTCTCTGCTTTGAACTTGGGCTGTCCTGTTGCCAGTACGGTATGTCTTGAAGAAAATATTAGCTTTTGATGTTAGCATTTTTGATACACCAACCCCAACACCCATTAGCATTAAAAACGCAAAATAGTTGTTATTGTATATTGTTATAGTAAATATAACACTAATAAGCTACTAGTGAGGCCTTTCTTCAATTAATTTGAAATAAACTCTGTTGATTATTCAACAGAATGCAGATCTTGTAGATGATCATAGCCAAGCCAATCTAGCCAAGTCTATAAAACCTTGATCATAGCCAAGTTCTCTAAAAACCAAAATTTTATAGACCTTAGGTATAGCAATTACAAATACAAGACTGGCTCATTTGACAAATCGAAAAACCATATTGGTGAATATGTAGGTAAGTGGGTGTTGATACGGTATGTGGGTTTGCTTTCAAGTACATCAAAGGATTGATCACTACTTCGACGGGAAATCAGGTTGCTACTTTGAAAACCTATTATACAAGAGTTTATCTTAAAGCTACCCTAATGCTATATTGTTTCAGTCAGCTGCTTGTCGTCTGTCAAATTTTTAGGTTAATGTTCACTAAAACTAAATTCAAATTTCTGCATTATAGACAATTTCTAGTTATAATAATAACTGTATCAAGTTGCAGTTAAACTATTAAGCATTTATTAGCATGAGTTATCGGTCCACATAGAAGTGCGTTAAAAAGTAGCCTATGTTGTGAATTAATTATGTTGATAGATTTAGCACAGTGTGTAAAATTCAGCCAACAATCTTTTCAATTGAAGAATTGACAATAAACATAAGATTTTAAGAATTTATTTTTGTTGTACTGTGAAACAATGACGTGATCAACTTCAAATCGAATAACGCAACCTTTGAAAAAAATCTGTAGATTGTTGTTAGTAATAAGGAATTTGGTAGACAGATGTCTAAAAAAACTATTTTGATTGAAAAAATTGAAAATGCTTTGTGATAACTATGTTTCGGTGCAAACCATCTACCTGTGTTTGGTACGGTGTCTCAATTCTAATTATATTCTTTTGGGGTCTGATGTGGCTGCATCATGTCATCGCCATTATATACGCTAAATTTAAATTGTACAAACGATTAAAAATGTGTCCTGAGTCTTCCAGCTACATGGGTGTTTCCATATTAAAACCTCTGATGGGCCTTGACCCAAACCTCCTTTCAAATCTAGAAACATTCTTCACTATGGACTACGATTGCTACGAAATACTATTTTGTGTAGCCGAAGAAGGCGACCCGGCCATCAAAGTTGTCAACAGTCTACTAGATAAGTTTCCAACAGTCGATGCCAAATTATTTGTGGGAAATAGTAATGTGGTTGGTGTGAATCCAAAAATAAACAACATGCAGCCTGGATATTTGGTTGCAAAACATCCGTTGATTTTGATATCGGACAGTGCGATTCGCATGAAACCGGACACTTTAAAAGATATGGTCGAACACATGACTGACAAAGTCGGACTAGTGCATCAGTTGCCGTTTGTCTGCGACAAAGATGATACTTTGGTTTCGGTTATGGAGAAGATATTCTTTGGAACTTATCATGCACGCATTTATCTGCTAGCAAACCTTTTGAACGTGAACTGTGTGACAGGGATGTCACTGTTGGTACGTAAATCGCTTTTAGATGAAGTAGGCGGACTACAGAGTTTCGGTGCATACCTGGCTGAGGACTTTTTCATAGGCAAATCTCTGAAAGACAGAGGATGGAAATTGCAAGTTAGTGCGCACCCCGCCCTCCAGAATTCCACAGGATATGGAATGGACTACTTTCGTAATCGTCTGAGACGATGGCTGAAGCTGCGTTTGAAAATGGTCCCATTCGTCACGTTTCTGGAGCCTTTTACGCAAAGCATTCTAATTGGCTTTCTGGCTTCGTGGGCCTGCAACTACTTATTTGTGTGGAATCCTGTTGCTGTTTTCTTGGTGCACATTTTTGTGTGGTTCATTTTCGATTGGACCATGATGACAATATTGCAGAATGGACCACTGCGAATCAGCCGGTTTGTGTTCTTGGTGGTTTGGCTGCTGAGGGAAGTGGACAGCAACGTTTTGTTCATGACAGCGCTGGTTGACCCATCCATCGTTTGGCGAGATAAGACTTTCAGAGTTAGTTGGGGTGGGATGACTGAAAAGGTTATTGAAAAATAAATTTTTGGCTCAATCATGCAGTTATTTATTTATCTTGATATTTTAAAAAATTAGTCACACTTATGTGGAAAACCATACATTAGTAAAAACCATTTAAAGTGCGAGATAAATTTCTTTTAAAGACGGAGAGGTCCGATGCTCTAATCCTCCACTAATCTCTCCCACTACCTAGCAGCATTCTCCTTCTTTTGTGTCTGTGTGAGAGAGCTTTGTAACGCTTCTCTCCCCTCCACTGGCAATGTTCCAAAGTGATATGTTTGTGTATGTTACGGAGATGTGTTCATCACAAGAACCTGGAGCGAAATGGCACGGCGCATCCAATTGTGCGCAGGATGTCCGTCTGTGACTATGCTACAAACTGTGGAGGGAGAATTGGGTTTCTCCTCTTCATGTTAATAGTTATTTGTGCAACTAGTGCGCAAAGTGACAGTTTGCTGCACCGAAAGAAACGTTTACGCCCGAGCCGTAGGCGAGGGCGGAATGGTTTCTTGAGTGCAGCAGAGGAACTTTGCGCACGTATTTCACATTAAGTTTTTCCTACAGTTACCATTGAATATGAAAAGTGGGTAATTATGGGTAAAATTGCCTGAAATCCATCAAATGTTTTTCTGTGTAATTTTATTATTGATAAAAACCTTAATCCTAAAATCCTCAAGTCCTCGTTGTCGTTGGTTATAATATATAATGAATAATAATTAGCGCGTTGTGCTTCGTTGCACCTCTGCTCACTATAGCAGCCACAGCAGTCACTGTTACCAACTTCATTTTGATTTTGCTGCACTGTTGCTCCATATAACCTACTAAGTATTTAGCGTTGCCATGTTGCAAATCTGGAGTGCAGAAAAATTTTTCCCGCACTAGAGCGGAAAAGTGATTCTTCGCTAATCAGTGCAGCAATGGCCACTTTTCAACGTCACTGTAGGAAAAAGTAATTTATCTCGCACATTAGTACATATTTTTTATGTTTGAAGCTTTGTGCACATAGGTGCAAATCAGAACGCTCCCGTCGCCGTTTCGCAGTGGTGTACGCAATGCTTCAAGTTGCTTTTCATATACATTTCAGAGCAAGATCTATTAATTTTAGATCTGTAAAATATTGTAGCCTCTTGACTACAGACGATGCAGTCTGTAATTCATTAATCTTATTTATCTTTAATACTTGATTTCATTGTTGAAGACTGGGGATAATAAAAATAGACAATGTCACAAGTCAGACTAGTCACTGAGGTACCAAAGTTAAGTATTTTATTCATTTATGAAATTATTCATAATCAATGGTATAGGAACCTTATTATTAATTATTTATAACTATCATTTTATGAAATAAAACCAGGAAATAAGTCATCCAAACAGAAGAAATAAAATTAGCTCTATACAAAATTATAATTAGTACTAATATTTTTATGACACGAATATATTCATAATTCAGTCAGGGTTCCACATCCTTTTAATAAAGTATCTCATGAAGGAATCAAATTTCACAGATTTGAATCTACATAAATTGTTGGTTCACTTCACCTCGATACCGAAGGCTTACGTCGCGAAGTTCGGTGATTTTGTTACTATAGTCCGTAGAAAATTACTTTTCACTTGGAAGGAATATGCGGCGCAGAGAATGGAGGGAGATCAGCCAATTAATTACTCTAATTATTAGAGTCATAGGCAGAAGCACAGTTGCCAATTTGTTGATTAGACTCATTGATTCTAGACAGGAAACTTTGTATTTGTAGCATGCGCACTTGAGCACTCACTAGAAATTTGAAAACGCTGGCCGGTTTAGAACGGAAACATCGCGCCGTTGTACCCTCACCTTTCTCTGCTGCGCATGTCCCTCCAAGTCAAAAGTAATTTTGTAGAACTATAGTTCTTGTTATCAGCCATATACATGGATTTGTTGTCAGGTGTGTCATTTACCATTAGTCCAGTAAAATGGTCGTTTTTCAGGAAACAGCCCCGTCGACGGTTCTATAAGTATTTCGGAGCGCTGAATTTGAATCTCTGAAATTTGCTGACTCGCCAGAGGGCGGCTTGACCCCCAAAAACCCAAAAGAGGAGAAAATTCTCTACAACCTTGACTACTTTTTGGATTTTTCATCTTTGAATATGCGAGACTGTGAAAATGATTAACGTATCACGAATTATTCGCATATTCAAAGTTGCGTATCTTGTGAAACACTTCAGATGAAAATTCCAAAAAATAGTCAAGGTTGTAGAGAATTTTCTCTTTTTTCGCTCCCATAAATCGTTTTTCTGATTTTAATACCGTTCAAAAGTTACAGCCAATCGAAAAAATTATTATTTTCATTTTTTCTGCGATTTTACTGTTATTCAAGAGTTTCTAAAACGAGTAAGATACATGATAGAAACTTGCGATTGGTCTCAATTTAAAGAGAATTAGATGCTCTATAAGCTACGTTGCCTTATAAATCCATCTTTCCTGACTGTGTATAATCGAAAAACTGTCGAGAATGTGAAAATGAGGAAAATATCCCAAATTTCTTGATTTTTTTGAAACAAACGTATCTTACCTCACGATTATATTTTAACAAAATTCATTTACTTCACATGAAAGAGAATATTCTGTTCTTCGAATCAATACCAAGTCCCATTTTTTATTATTTCGGTTTACCGAGATGCACAGTTTTGAATATAGAAATTGGCCATTTTTCTGTGTATTTAAATATGGGCTAAAATACCGGTACACTAGAAGAGGATTTTCTTATTTTTCATCAAATTTCAGTAATGATACATGATTTTGAACCGCCTTGACGAGCTGTAGTACGAGGAGATCTGATCATTTTGTCAAAAGTTATAAGTTTAAAGTTTTGATCCTTGACGTATCCTAATGACATACCCCCCCGCTGGGAAATACTGCAATTAAATGTTTATAACGGGTGATTCTCATAGAAAATAACCCTCGTGAGATGATTTCAGCCGAAATATGTATTTTTTTGTTAGGAAGGCCTTGAAATAAAAAATTTGTATTTTTGCTGTGTATTACCCCTCCCCACACTACTAAATTCGAAAATTCCTCAAGAATTAATTGTTCTTTCACGTGATGTGTGGTTTTCTATCTATACTAGAAAAATATCCAAGTTGTATAGGGTAGAAGTGGTAGGTCTGCATAATTTTGAAAACCCCTTAAAAAATACTTTCGGGGCTGTTTCCTGAAAAACGACCATTTGACTGGACTACATAGACATGGACCGCTTAAGCATGCAGCAGCAGACAGGAAAAAACAAAAGTTTGCATGCAGACATAATTATGCTAGCAGACGGACGTCTGAGAGCGTTCCAACATTCGAACACCTGGATAGGGATTTTTCCTCCATCTATCTGTTGCTGTGTGCGTTTGCCTTTAGGTCCAATTCAGCCAGAAGTTGCACGGACTTCTGCCATTTCCATTTAATACATAATGCCACTCATATTATAAACATATAGTTCAATGCAAAAAGAAGAGACGTGGCACCATGTTTATATAGGAGTGAAAAAAGTCTATGTCACTTTTGTGTGAATAAGGTTTTATAAAGCGAGTTTGCTTAGAATGTAATATCTCCACAAGTAGAAATAATTTCACTCAGCAGAATCCATTAAGAACTTGAGAAAATTTTTTAAGTAGTGTGAAGACTAAACTGACTGTGTTATCAAATTGAATATATCCAGCCGTATGGACTTGCATGAAAAGATTGGAATTTTGCACAATTTGCATCACGGGTAAACTAAACATAACTTTTGTTTTAATCAAGGTGTGCACAAACTACAGTCAACAAACTCCTAACTAAATTAAGCAACATGCAAAAAATCTGAGCTCCGTTTTCTGGTTCATTCCCGACTCGAATCTCCCTTACAGTTTATAGAGCATTGGAATCGGATAAATAATATACAGTATTTGATAAAGATAGTTTTAATCTAGAATTTGAAAACAAAAAATTAACTAGGACTAGGTTTGTTTCTACACATTAAAGAGATCCTTCTCAATCGATGTATGGTTTCCCCCTTGAATTTCGACTCACTATTTGGCAGTATCTCGTGTGTGAAGTCGTATCTCACGGAATCTCTGGAATAAATGAAGATTTAAATTAATTTTCTCTTGTCTTAACTTAGTACTTTAAGGCTAGTTTCACACTTATTCGGTTCGTTTCGTTTTCGGCAAATTCCGATAAGTGTGAAACGGTAATTCAGTTTGAATTCGGTACCGAATAGAAACCGCATAGAACCGAACGCCCACTTGACTCTAATAAATTCCTTCAGGTTTCAATTCGTTCCTAGCGAGAGGCTACTTTCACACACTTTCGGTTCGTTCCGTTTTCGGCAAATTCTGATGTGTGAAACTATCAGCTGTACTGAATAGTGAGTTGTGTTTTTTCTGGTTTTAAATTTTGTCAAATTACGCAAAAATGTTCCAATTATGGTGATTTGAGTGTGATATTTTTGTTTTTTATTTTGTTTTCAACTGTCAAAATTTAAAATTCTTAGTTTTTCGTTGTTTTTTTAGTGAAAATGGACTAAATTTTAGAAAAGTGAAACCATAACCCTATTTCGGACTTGTTATCTAAATTTTAGAGAGATAATACAAGGAGAATCCTTAGTTTTTCTCTCCCAATCAGTGCTACTTTGTAAAAATTACAAATAAATAAATAAATAACGATGATTCGGTTTGAATTCGGTACCGAATAGCAACCGCATAGCACCGCACGCCCCCTCGACACAAATAGGTTTCATCATAATTTGAATTCGTTGCTAGGGAAACAGGAAAAAACGAAATATTTTACACACGCTTGCCTTTCACTTTCCTTGCCCTATTACCATAGGTAAGGAAAGTATTGCTTTACTTTCCACAAAAAAGTGGTTTTTGGGTATTGGTCTGTATGTGTGTGTGTGTGTGTGTGTGTGTGTGTGTGTGTGTGTGTGTGTGTGTGTGTGTGTGTGTGTATGAGTGTATGTGCGTCTGTGTACACGATATCTCATCTCCCAATTAACGGAATGACTTGAAATTTGGAACTTGAGGTCCTTACACTATAAGGATCCGACACGAACAATTTTGATCAAATGCAATTCAAGATAGCGGCTAAAATGGCGAAAATCTTGTCAAAACAGGGTTTTTCGCGATTTTCTCGAAAATGGCTCCAATTATTTTGATCAAATTCATACCTAAAATAGTAATTGATAAGCTCTATCAACTGCCACAAGTCCCATATCTGTAAAAATTTCAGGAGCTCCGCCCCATCTATACAAAGTTTGATTTTAGATTTCCAATTATCAGGTCTCACATATAATTTCAACGAAACATTTTGAGTGGAAAAGATTGAGCATGAAAAAGCTTAAAGCTTGAAATTTGAGAAAATGTGATATTCGATTGCAAACTGTTGGCAACTGTTGATTCTATTAAATCATTCACTATGAAGAGATAGCAGATCTCGTGTGTATCCAGCGTTATTGTCTTGTCACCAGCTGGCTCAGATCTTTGAATAGTAGACTTGAGATGCGCGGGAACACTAGCGTCAGGTGATCAATTTTCATAACGGCAAGGAAAGTTGTGTGAGTGCGCCACACCAGATTTTTAAATATTAAAGAATTAAAGGGATTAAAGAATTATTAAAATTTTAGAGCATGACAATGCTATCGGAATCGAAAAAAATCCAAGAATGAAGTACATGATACACAATAGAATGTAAATGATAGATGTAGGATACCTACAGCACAAATTAATCAATTGATATAGTGAAGACTATTACAACTACGTATGACAGTAATCCAGAAACTGAATTGATGATTTTTTGTGATGGACTACTCACATAGGAAGTTGAAAAGTAACAACAAATAAACCTTATTCATATCTATGCATCAAAATACGGTAATGAAAATGTTGTTATTGGCAGTAAAAACAGATTACTTACTTCATAATATACATAGATCTTCGTTTCAAAAGTACATCAGCAAATACATCTTTATTCTTCTCGTGGGCTAAGCGCATTACTGAATCTGACAGCAGACTGAGGCCAGCTATGGTATTACCACAGAACTGCAATTACAACAAAAACATGGATAATTATCTTGTATTTTGAACATCCTAAAAATGATTTCAGTCATGTAAGATAGCATCAACGATTGCTAAGCTAAAGTCTAGAGTTTATTAAATGGAATTATTAGACAAAATAATTTTATAGGGAATAGTTCCCTGATACAAATCACCAATAATAGTAGTATGATACAATGTACTAATTTATTGTTTGTTTTGTGTTGGGAAAATAAAGAAATGAATTGAAATGAGGAGATTTATAATAAGATAAAGAGTACATAGGACCAATGTGGGGGAGGGGAATTGCATTCTAACATAGAGAAAGAATAGCATAAAAATATATGCAAATGGTATAAGGCGTTCATGTTCCAGATTTCACTGTGTGATCAAGCCGATAATTAATTTCTTGGCCAGGTGAGAATGTATGAACGACACAGTATGAGAGACTACCAGCGTCACACAGCTTCACGAAAAAGATCTATATGCACTAACCAATTAACGGCTTGAACAAACAGTGAAATTTGGTACACAAACGCCTTATACTATGGAATATTTTCTTATGATATTTTCTCTCTATTATTCTACTCTCATATGAACAGAATATACATAGAACTACTCCCAAACTAACAGCAGTTTTGTTGAATTCATCAAGGAGCATACATAGGCCTACACACACGTCAAATAGAGGTATGCCTCTCTAAAGATGACTACTGTCCAATACCCTACTGAAGGAACTAAGACTTATCCTTAGTCTGTAAACAGACTGTGGAAAATACTACTAAAGAAACAACTACAGCAATGATCTAAGCTAGCCCGGCCACCGCTGGGACACCAGCATTGGAATGATGACTGTAGTCTGGTGGTTTAGACGCTCTATTACTAAACCAAAGGTGCCAGGTTCGAATCTCGATAGGGCAAGATATTTTTGCAAGTCACTTCCGTATTTCGGGTGGACAAATTAAACCATCGGTCCCGGCTGCCTACAACTAGTCGAATCACGTCAGAGACCCAGAAATTGATCAGGTGCGATATGAAAACTCTGACACCACATCTGAGACAGCCAAGTCACTCGATATTTATTTTTCCTACAGTTACGTTGAAAAGTGGCCATTGCTGCACTGATTACAGAACGCAAAGAATCACTTTTCCGCTCTAGTGCGGGAAAAATTTTTCTGCACTCCAGATTTGCAACATGGCAACGCAAAATACTTAGTAGGTTATATGGAGCAACAGTGCAGCAAAATCGAAATGAAGTTGGTAACAGTGACTGCTGTGGCTGCTATAGTGAGCAGAGGTGCAACGAAGCACAACGCGCTAATTATTATTCATTATAGGTATATTAAAACCAAGGACAACGAGGACTTTAGGATTTTAGGATTAAGGTTTTTATCAATAATAAAATTACACAGAAAAACATTTGATGCATTTCAGGCAATTTTACCCATAATTACCCACTTTTCATATTCAATGGTAACTGTAGGAAAAACTTAATGTGAAATACGTGCGCAAAGTTCCTCTGCTGCACTCAAGTAAACGTTTCTTTCGGTGCAGCAAACTGTCACTTTGCGCACTAGTTGCACAAATAACTATACCAGTATTGTAGTAGGGATATAGCACAACAAACAACTGAAATGATCTTAGTACTACTGAGGTGATCTCTGTACTACAATTGTAGGTTCCATTATATAAGTTGTAGCCAATTAGTAACGCAGCTTGCTTCACACTTGAACAGCACTGGTGTCTCTCTGGTGTACCGCTAGCGACCCAGCCTAGTGTGACACGGGCCATAGTTTTTTTATAACGAAATTTGGAAAAATATCTGATCATGAATTGAATTGATCATCCCCATACTTTAGCTCACTTCCTTTAAAAAAGTAGAACTTAGGTATAAATATAAGTTCCTTTTTTTAGTGTCAAACTTACCCTAACACTGTCGATATGAGGTTTAATATGACCCTTCTCGGACAAATCCAATATGTGAACGTGTCCCAATGTTTGGTCAGAATCCGGAAAAGCAATGTCTCGAATCCGTCTCAGAATTATCGTGTTCTGTTCATTCCACTGCAGTCTTTCCGTTTCTCTGAACCCATGAATTGCCTGGAAATGACTAGTTGAAATAAGTCACTATGTATTGCATTGTTCATAAAATAATTTAGAATTATTTTATAATTCACTAAATATAGATGCTTGAGGAGATTGCTGGTGGAGAACCCATTGTATTCCATCAGTGAGTTCTTTATGTTAGACAACACACTGGTGAGTTCATGTTTTTGATTTATCTTATTGTAATGAGCATTTTTTTCTCTTTTCTATTTTTTTGTGTCCTTGTTGTTTTTGTGACCATATAATGGACCTAAAATGCCAAATACTAAACTGGCTAACTTTCTTTGTTGAGCTGAGCATCCTTACGGTCTTTGATCAGTAGGCCTATATTATACTGTCCAGTCTACTACATTTCAAGTACACCAAGGACTTGGTGCAATCGCTTAATTATGTTGAAAGCTGATCTTCATGCACATATAACAAGAAGGAGACTTGAAATTGACATACCGCGCTGCAAAACCAGCAAGAGAAAGGAAACTTTCCCTATCTTTACACTGCGCCTGTTCAAAGACTTGCCTGTTAGTGAGAAGAACCTGCATGGTATTGCTTATAGAAACCGAGTTGAAATCCGGGTGAAGATAAATCCATTCTACTCATTTAAGGAATATTTTGATGCGCACAGGGACAGCATAGTTTTACCGGCCATCTTGCTTTTTTATGGTTTCTATCCAGTAAACTGGTCATGGATGCAGGAGGAGGAATGAAGGAATAACATTATGGTACAAACAATCCCTGGTTGATATATTATGCTAAAATAGTGATCCTTCAGCAAAAGTAACAACCTAATCATGGACAGGAGCAATCACCTCTAGTATATTTACAACAGCAACGTTTAGTGTAGGACAGAGTACAGTTGTGGTCTCACAAGTTGATCCCTGAACCTACTTACCTATTCCACAGTATCAAGAAGCTACTTTGCATAGCAATAACATTAGTTTAACAGCTTTCTGTATCCTTTCATTTTGTGCATGTTTTTCTGATATAATTTCCCCAAGATATTTAAAGTATGGTACCTTCTTAATTGTTCCATATTTTGTTTGTAATTTAGTAACTTCTATATTTGATGTTGTGAAAACAGTTTTTTCAAATGATATTTGTAAGCCTACTTGTTCAGCACATTCTTTTAAAATTTCTATTTGTTTTATTGCACTTTCCAATGAATCTGACATTATAGCAAGGTCGTCTGCAAAAGCTAAGTATGGAATTTGAAGATTATTTTTCTTGGTTCCCAGCGAGATTGGCTTCCAGTGGTTCACCTCCTTCAGTTTCTTTTCCCATTCTTCCATTACTCTATCAAGAACTATGTTGAAGAGCAGTGGTGATAATCCATCACCTTGCCTAACACCAGTCTTTATCTCAAAAGGCTTCGAAAGTTCTCCCATAAATTTTATTTTTGATGTTGTGTTTGTCAATGTTTGTTCTATGATTTTTCGAGTTTTCTGATCCAGGCCTTTCTCTTCAAGAATTTTAAATAGTGTTGGTCTGTGGATTGAATCGTAGGCTTTCTTAAAATCAACAAATACGTATATTGTGGCTTTACTTCGTAATTTTCTTATCTGTGATATTAATTTCAAGTTCAATATTTGTTCTGGACATGAACGATTTGGTCTAAATCCAGCTTGGAAATCTGAAATTTTGGGTTCTAGTTGTTTCTGGGTTCTTTCAAGAAGACAAGCTGATAATATTTTATAGGCGACAGCAAGAAGAGAAATACCCCTATAGTTATTCACATCGGTCTTATCTCCTTTTTTATGCAATGGGTGTATTAGAGCACATTTCCAATCTTCAGGGATTTCCTCTGTGATCCATACATTCTGGATAATTGAAACTAGCTCTTTTCTCGAATTATACCCTAGGTTTTTTAAAAATTCTGCTACAATCCCATCTTCTCCAGACGCCTTGTTATTTTTTAGTTTACCTATGTGTTTGATGATTTCTTCTTCTGTTGGTGGTAATGATTCATCCTGTTGTAGAGGTATGTGGTTGAAAATCGGGAGAATTTCTACAGGTTCTGGACAGTTTAGAATATTTTCAAAATAATTAGCTAGTACTTCACAATTTTCTTCATTGCTAAGTGCAAGACTTCCATCTGGCTTCTTGAAGCAAACGTTTTGAGGAATGTAACCTTTAATTTGATTTGAAAACGTTTTGTAGAATCTGTGCGTGTTATAATTTTTAAAATCGGATTCAATTGATTCTATTTGCTGAGTTACATATTTTCTTTTCTCTTGTCTGATGATTTTGTTTGAAAGTTTTCTTGTTTCTAGAAAGTCTTTGTGGGTCATCTCATTCTTATTTGAAGAGTATTTTTCAAACGATTTTTTGCGTGATTCAACTGCTTTTTCACATTCCCTGTTCCACCATGGATGTTTCGGTTTCTTTTGTAGTGGTATGTGTTCCTTTGCTATTTCTGTAATTTTTTCTTTGAATTCTTGCCAGTTATTTGCAGGAACATTTTCCCATTTTGTTGCTGTTTCGGACTCTTTTAGATTCATTAGGTTAAATTTTGGGACTGCTGGTGGTGTTCTAGGCATTTTCCTTCTTGGGGTGAATTGAACTCGAACTCTAGTCAAGTAGTGGTCAGAGTCAATATTTGCGCCTCTTCTAACCTGTATGTCTCTGATCTCTTTTTGAAAATCATACGAGATAGCAACATGGTCTATTTGAAACTCTCCGAGTTGGTTTATGGGAGACCTCCATGTCTTCTGTTTTTTAGGCACTTTCTTAAAAGATGTTGAGCTGATTTTCATATTAAATTGTTGGCAAAGCTGGATCAGTCTCATACCATTTCTGTTGGTCATTTTGTGCGCTGGGTATAAGCCAACCGTTTTCCTGTGTTTCCTTTCTCGACCAATTTGTGCATTGAACTACTCCCAAACTAACAGCAGTTTTGTTGAATTCATCAAGGAGCATACATAGGCCTACACACACGTCAAATAGAGGTATGCCTCTCTAAAGATGACTACTGTCCAATACCCTACTGAAGGAACTAAGACTTATCCTTAGTCTGTAAACAGACTGTGGAAAATACTACTAAAGAAACAACTACAGCAATGATCTAAGCTAGCCCGGCCACCGCTGGGACACCAGCATTGGAATGATGACTGTAGTCTGGTGGTTTAGACGCTCTATTACTAAACCAAAGGTGCCAGGTTCGAATCTCGATAGGGCAAGATATTTTTGCAAGTCACTTCCGTATTTCGGGTGGACAAATTAAACCATCGGTCCCGGCTGCCTACAACTAGTCGAATCACGTCAGAGACCCAGAAATTGATCAGGTGCGATATGAAAACTCTGACACCACATCTGAGACAGCCAAGTCACTCGATATTTATTTACCAGTATTGTAGTAGGGATATAGCACAACAAACAACTGAAATGATCTTTTCCTACAGTTACGTTGAAAAGTGGCCATTGCTGCACTGATTACAGAACGCAAAGAATCACTTTTCCGCTCTAGTGCGGGAAAAATTTTTCTGCACTCCAGATTTGCAACATGGCAACGCAAAATACTTAGTAGGTTATATGGAGCAACAGTGCAGCAAAATCGAAATGAAGTTGGTAACAGTGACTGGGCTGCTATAGTGAGCAGAGGTGCAACGAAGCACAACGCGCTAATTATTATTCATTATAGGTATATTAAAACCAAGGACAACGAGGACTTTAGGATTTTAGGATTAAGGTTTTTATCAATAATAAAATTACACAGAAAAACATTTGATGCATTTCAGGCAATTTTACCCATAATTACCCACTTTTCATATTCAATGGTAACTGTAGGAAAAACTTAATGTGAAATACGTGCGCAAAGTTCCTCTGCTGCACTCAAGAAACCATTCCGCCCTCGCCTACGGCTCGGGCGTAAACGTTTCTTTCGGTGCAGCAAACTGACACTTTGCGCACTAGTTGCACAAATAACTATACCAGTATTGTAGTAGGGATATAGCACAACAAACAACTGAAATGATCTTAGTACTACTGAGGTGATCTCTGTACTACAATTGTAGGTTCCATTATATAAGTTGTAGCCAATTAGTAACGCAGCTTGCTTCACACTTGAACAGCACTGGTGTCTCTCTGGTGTACCGCTAGCGACCCAGCCTAGTGTGACACGGCCCATAGTTTTTTTATAACGAAATTTGGAAAAATATCTGATCATGAATTGAATTGATCATCCCCATACTTTAGCTCACTTCCTTTAAAAGAGTAGAACTTGGGTATAAATATAAGTTCCTTTTTTTAGTGTCAAACTTACCCTAACACTGTCGATATGAGGTTTAATATGACCCTTCTCGGACAAATCCAATATGTGAACGTGTCCCAATGTTTGGTCAGAATCCGGAAAAGCAATGTCTCGAATCCGTCTCAGAATTATCGTGTTCTGTTCATTCCACTGCAGTCTTTCCGTTTCTCTGAACCCATGAATTGCCTGGAAATGACTAGTTGAAATAAGTCACTATGTATTGCATTGTTCATAAAATAATTTAGAATTATTTTATAATTCACTAAATATAGATGCTTGAGGAGATTGCTGGTGGAGAACCCATTGTATTCCATCAGTGAGTTCTTTATGTTAGACAACACACTGGTGAGTTCATGTTTTTGATTTATCTTATTGTAATGAGCATTTTTTTCTCTTTTCTATTTTTTTGTGTCCTTGTTGTTTTTGTGACCATATAATGGACCTAAAATGCCAAATACTAAACTGGCTAACTTTCTTTGTTGAGCTGAGCATCCTTACGGTCTTCAATCAGTAGGCCTATATTATACTGTCCAGTCTACTACATTTCAAGTACACCAAGGACTTGGTGCAATCGCTTAATTATGTTGAAAGCTGATCTTCATGCACATATAACAAGAAGGAGACTTGAAATTGACATACCGCGCTGCAAAACCAGCAAGAGAAAGGAAACTTTCCCTATCTTTACACTGCGCCTGTTCAAAGACTTGCCTGTTAGTGAGAAGAACCTGCATGGTATTGCTTATAGAAACCGAGTTGAAATCCGGGTGAAGATAAATCCATTCTACTCATTTAAGGAATATTTTGATGCGCACAGGGACAGCATAGTTTTACCGGCCATCTTGCTTTTTTATGGTTTCTATCCAGTAAACTGGTCATGGATGCAGGAGGAGGAATGAAGGAATAACATTATGGTACAAACAATCCCTGGTTGATATATTATGCTAAAATAGTGATCCTTCAGCAAAAGTAACAACCTAATCATGGACAGGAGCAATCACCTCTAGTATATTTACAACAGCAACGTTTAGTGTAGGACAGAGTACAGTTGTGGTCTCACAAGTTGATCCCTGAGCCTACTTACCTATTCCACAGTATCAAGAAGCTACTTTGCATAGCAATAACATTAGTTTAACAGCTGAGTTGCTGCAAACTATTCTATTTAACTAAGTCTAGCAAGACATAATGCTTAATTTGTAGTACAAAAACAGGCAGAAGCTTCCTTTAATATCTTCTGCTTCATCCGTTACCCACACTTGTGGGATCGATGGCGTCATAGAATTCTATTTCAATATACATAACATAACAACTAATCAGATGACAGATGAAACATTGACAACTTTAAAACAAAATTCAAATCATCACTCATAAATTCATTCGCATCATAGTATGCCTTATCACAAAGCAGCTTCCTGACAGCTCTCCTGAAGGCGGTCTCATTTATCTGCTTCACACCAGGAGGCAGCTTGTTAAAGAATTTCAGAAACTCTAAAGCTGGCCTTTGAACGGTGAAGACGTCTCCAGGGGACATCCAGCAGCTCGCGGTGCCTGGAGTTGTAGTAGTGAATGACATTACGGGCAGTCATAATATGCTGTACCCTCTTGACATATACCAAGAACAGAAGGATGTAATGGCTGAAGATCATGAAGTGGCAAATCGAAGATTTTCCGCAGATGCCTCCAAAGCACGCTCAAGGTTAGCACCCAATGATAGTAGAGATGCATCATCCGCAAACATCAAAGAGGAACCGTGGTCGTTGCGTCGAGGTCATTTATCATTACTAGGAACAGTGTATGCCCCAGCATCGATCCCTGAGGAGCACCAAAAGTCACCGGAAGTGTCTGCACCATTGAGGGAGACAAGCTGAAGCTGATTCCTTCCAGAAAGGTGAGAGCACAAGATAGAAAGGGCTGAGTCTCTTAGACCATAAAAGCTCAGCTTTCTAAGAAGAATGCCATAGTCCACGCAGTCAAAGGCTCAGCTCAGATCACAAAGAGCAAGAGCAAGATACTCACCAACCTCAAAGGCAGCGTCAATTCGCTCAGCTACATGGTCAACTGCATCCACTGTCGATCTACCAACTCGAAGGCCAAATTGCATTTTGGAGAACAGGCCATTCTCCTCAAAGAAAGCCTCCAGCTGTGGCTTGATCACTGCTTCGAACACCTTACCAAAGACAGGGGTAATGGCCTGAAGCTACAATAAAGGCTCTCACGATCACCCTTTTCGAAGACTGGGACAGTCCTTGAAGTTTTCAAAAAATCAGGAACTTTTCTAGACCTTAAGCAAAAGCTTCCTTTAACATTTGTCTCCCATGCACCAAAACACTAAGTGTTTAACTCATCACCCTCGCCAGTCTACATCTGTACAGGTTTGGTTTGTTTATTCTATAATTTGTTTGGTAGTCTAGTGGGTGACATGCAAATTATCAAAGTTTCAAAAAGATTGAATTTTATGAAGTAAAACGCTCTTCATAAAGTATAGTCATTTCATTAACAAGCACTGGGAGGATCGAAAAAAACTGTACTCATGTTTCTCTTACTGACAGAGTAACCGATAAGTGATAACTCATTACAATTTGCCTAACTTACAATAGTATAAGTTTCTGATTCTGCATAAAATACACTATCAAGAATCAATATAACATTTCATTAAACAATGGGATTCTAGAACAAGTTCAACTCATGAAGCATTTGACAAAAATAGATCATTTGCACTAATATATATTAGAGCAGAAAGGGTACTTTAAATATGTGAATGCAATACTCAACTACTTACGTTATCCCAATGATCGAATTCATATCGAAGACGTTTCATATACGGCTCTATTTCGTCAATAATTGCCTTTTCTTCTTCTTCAAGAATAAAATTATCTAGAACAGTCATATTTTTCACTAGATTTTCTCTAATAACAGGGTCACAGCTATCACTGAATGAAAACAAATGTTTATTTTGATCAAAATCAGTGGTTGAAATGTTTGTTTTCCTTTGAGAATTATTGTCATTAGTGTAAATTGATGTGGAGTTAAAATTTGATTTTTTCAAGAGAAAAGATCTTATTAAATTTTGATTAGTATTGCATTTGATATATGATAAGCTATGAGACACCTTTTTTAACATAGTGTACAAAATAAAAGTTTATAAAATTAAATATAATAAACACTTCAAAACAAGCACCATTCGATCCAAATCTAACATCAAAAATCAATTTTCTCTTTTCTTGTCTTCATCTGTTCCTTAGACCAGTTATAGAATAGACACGTTGGGAAGTCTAGCCTCTGAAGCCAACATCTACTGCCAAATCCACCCATCTTGACGTCACATCAGTGACGTCACGCATCGTATGAAAAACTTTCAGATTGTGTCTATTTCAGATTCATGGTGTTTTTGGTGGAGGAAATGTGCCAGTCTCGAAGGATTTATTTATCATCATAGTTAGAGGCTTGTCGATTATATGTTTACAATGTTTCAGCAGACTGCAAGGTATCTCATCAATTCCAGCACCCGTCCTCTCACCAACCTCATCAATAATCTCCCTCACCTCTCTCTCTGTAGCAGGCCACAGCACCAATCCTCCATCAACACCACAACGCACGTCAATCTCCTCATCATCCTCCACTCTCAATCTCTTAATTTCCTCCACAAAGTATTCATTGAATGTGTTTGCTATATCACAATCTTCAATCTTCATTTGTAGGACCATTAACCAGCCAGATGAGCTGGGTTGGTCATCACGTCAAAAATACAATTTCACACAGAAGTTTTTGACAACACTGTCACGTCAAAAAAATAAAACATAATGGCATAGATGGCTAAACACGGTGATGGCCACTAAATGTCAACTGTAGACTCCTGAAAAAATTCACTCAAGGAGTAGTATGGTCTGGCACGCAGCAAGGACTTGAGTCTCCTCTTAAACTCACTGTCACTCAAATGACGCACAGATGGAGGTAGCATATTTAAACATTTTAATAGCGATATTGGGATAAGAGTTCTGAGCCTTACTTAGCCTACATCGAGGAACATTGACTTCGAGAGCATTTCGAAGTGAGTAGGCACTCTGCAACCCCCTCAAATTCACTGTCAGATTGGTATTCCTAATACCAACCAGGGAAGCAAAGATGAACTGGCTAAAAACTGTGAGAATTCCGAGTCTGGCGAAGAGTGGCCTACAGTGCTCCAGATGACCACTGGATGTCAATATCCAAACTGCCTTCTTCTGCAGCATAAGAATACTCTCACAGTGTGAAGAGTGTCCCCACAGCAGTATTCCATAGATAATGTGACTATGGAACAGTGAATAATAGGCCATAATCAAATGTTCCTCAGTCAGCAAGCACCTCAGTCTTCTCAACAGGTAGATCACACGAGACAATCTTCTGCATACAGCATCCACATGAGCACTCCATGTTAACTTTGGATCAATGTTAAATCCCAGAAGCTTCACCGGTTCATTAAATGAATGATTGAAGTGGTTTCTCAGAGTGCACATGATATTCTGTGTCTTGCCAACGTTGAGCAACAGCTTGTTCTCCTGAAACCAGCGTTCTGCACCAGCAAAGGACTCCTCTAACTCAATGGTGGCAGCTGCAGGCGAGGATCCTCTCCCAACAAGGGTTGTGTCATCCACAAACAGCAGCTCACTTCTGCTGACTCTCAAATCGTTCATATGCAGGATGAACAGGACTGGCCCAAGGACAGAGCCCTGCGGTACCCCATGCCATACATGCAGTTCGCCAGACGATGCACCCCGAACATTCACTAACTGCCTTCTGTCAGAAAGATAGGACTTGAAAGTGTCAGCAACAATGTCCGTTATACCATACTGACTCAACTTTCCAAGGAGAAGCTCATGAGACACACAGTCAAAAGCACGTGACAGGTCACACAGCCTCACTGCCACAGAATCTCCACTCTCGAATGCATCAATGACTTCGTTGATCAGGGCCAGCAGGGCGGTTTGTGTGGACTTGGACTTTCTAAAGCCATGTTGTCTATCAGACAGCAAACTATTCCTCTCAAGATGGTCCATTAGCTGATCCTTCATGGCAACCTCTAAGATTTTTCCAAGTAAGGGGGTAACAGTAATTGGTCGGAAGTTATTCTAGTCCTTCTCATCTCCCTTTTTGTATATTGGTACAGTTTTACCCAACTTCAAACAATTCGGAAAGTAGCCCAGTTTAAGACACTGACTAAAGACACTGGCAAGATGAGGTGCCATCTCATCAACCACTGATTTCAAGAAAGCCACAGTAAATCCATAGATGTCCTGAGAAGGTGAATTTTTAAAAGCAGTCACTATTTCCAATACATCATTCTTCGAGACTCTCCTCCATACAGAAAAACAGCAGGTTGCGCTTCTACATCTCCAACACCATTTGGCTGAGTCACTGGAATCTGTTGAAGAATGGCCTCCACGGAGTTCAGATAGTGACTGTTCATAACATCTGGACTGAAATCACATTGAGGCTGTGTAGACGCTCTGCACTTGTTAATAAGCTTCCAGGCCGATTTACATGGGTTCTGAGAGTCAAGTATAGCATCTGCATTTTTCCTCTTAACTGCTTGGTCCACCTCCTGATTGAGAAGCTTCCGTGCCCTTGAGTACCTGCTAAATGCTACTTCTTTAGCCATCCTGTCCTGAGTCAACTCATAGTTCTGGTACAGAAGAGATACAGCAAACTTGACACACATTCAATTCATGTGAGAACAAGGATTTGTGATTAGCTCGTTATTTATTGTTAGCTGTACATTTGAATTTTTCAAGTCATCATCACAAGTCAAGTCTCGAACTATCTGCCAAGCTTCCTTATTTATGTTTTTGAATTTTCTATTCTTGATTTAAAATACTCTTTCTTTGCTAATTATATCAGTTTATCATGCATTGTTTTAGCTCTATTGTATTCTAACTTGATTTCATTTTGATTGTTTGTTGTATTTCTGCTTCTCCAATACAGCTCTTTCAAGTTGTCTTTTGAGTTTTTTATTCCATTTGTATTCCACTTGACCTGAGACTTGTCTTTAATGTAAAAGTTAGTTTCAGGACAACAATTGTTGAAAACATGTAGAAAAGTTTTATAAAAGTCTTCAAAGAGATATTCAACATTCATGCAGTCATTGTTCATAGGCCAGGTCTGGAGCCCCATCATGTGCTGGAATAATTCAAGATTTGGAGGGTTCAATTTCCTTCTTTCAACTCTTCTCTTCACGTCGTTATCCAATTCCATCATTATGTTAAATACAAGTATACTGTGGTCTGATAATAGTGGTGGTAATGTATTTGTTTTGTATTTATATGCTTGAAGATCTGTGATGAAATATTCAAGTTGACTCCTTTCTCTAGTAGTGTATTTAGCAGCAATATGTAATCCATAAGAATCTAATAAATCACATAAATATTCTCTTTGCCAGCTTTCGATATAGTTATCCACATTTAAATCACATGCAACGATGCTATCGTTCATACTAAAACTAATAACAATAAAGCAATGATTTACTCACTCAAATACATAAATTAACTCTTGTTTTGTTATGATTTTCAAGAATTAACACCATACCTGGTGTTAAATACCTTAGCTATTTAGAAGGTTTCCAACCATGACATGCACTGCACACACTAACCGCCAATTATGAACTTCACTTCGAATAAGATTGTTTTAGTATTTCACATTAAAAATCAATTATATATTTCACATGCAAATAATGCTTGAGTTTTGATTGTTGAATTTGCTCTATTCTTGTTTTATTTCACATTTTTGATCGATACTTACTTGATGTCTGGGTCGTTGACTGGGGGTGCCAGATAGACTGCATCGTAGGCGTGTACCCAGCCGGGTCATCCAACAGGAAAAATCGTCTCTTCGTCCAGTTCGTTGAGCGAGTACAAGGGCCACTCAAGAAGTTGAGTTTTCAGGGCTTTCTCGAATCTCTTAAGTTCCATTTCCTGAACATCGGTGGGAAAGATCTTCAATGCCGCTATCTGGAAGCTCTTCTGATTGCTTGTCAATCGAGTTCGTGGAATTTCCAGGTTCCCTGCTGACCGTGTATTGTAGTTGTGGACCTCATTTCTCCTTTTCATTTGTTCATTATTCTTCCTCACATGCATCAATGCAACGAAAATATATTGGCTGTAAACAGTCATTATTTGAAGCTTTCTGAACAGCGGCCTGCAATGTTCCAAATAATTGGAGAACGTCATTATTCTCAGAGCTTTTTTTGAATCAGTAGCACATCCTTGCAATATGGAGTGTGTCCCCACATTAGGAGGCCATATGTGACATGTGTATGGAACAGTGCGTGATATACTGTAAGCAGGTAGTTTGCAGAGACAATGTTCCTCAATTTAATGGAGACATTACTTCCAACACTCCAACATCATTTGCTGTCAATCCAGAAACCGAGTAATTTCACTGGGGCATTGTCTGTATGTCTAATATAATTTTTCTTTGTACAGACTAATACCTGGGTTTTGTCTTCATTCAATTTCAGCCTGTGATTGTTGAACCATTGCCTTGCCTCACATGTTCGAGATCTGCTTATATCCATTGTCTGATTGATAGTTTTACCTCTGGATATGTATCTGATTGCAGTATCGTCTGCAAATAGTACTGAGCCATCTTGTGGTGTAAAGTCGTTCATGAGTATGATAAACAGCAGAGGGCCCAGCACAGAACCCTGTGGCACGCCGTGACAGTTTGCTTTCACTTCTGATGTTGCTCCTCCTATAGAGACTACTTGCCTCCTATCCTTAAGGTAGTCACTGAGGGTACTCAGCACTGCACCACCAATTCCATAGTGCTCCAATTTCTCAATTAAAATTTTGTGTGGGACACAGTCGAATGCCTTGCTCAGGTCAAATAGAGTAAGAGCAAGGCATTCACCTGATTCAAAGACTTCTTGAACTCTTTCTGACACTGATATCAGTGCGCTAGTTGTTGATCGGCCGCTTCTGAAGCCATGCTGTGAGCTGGAGAACAGATAATTGTGTCGAAGTAATCCACAAGCTGCAGCTTCATAATAGTTTCGATAACCTTTGACATTGTTGGAGGAATTGACACTGGTCTAAAGTTTGAGGGTTGATTTGTACTGTATCCCCTTTTTTATAAATTGGAATAGTTTTAGACAATTTCAGTATATCTGGAAATCTCCCCTTTCTTAAGCAGTTGTTTATTGCCTCTGCCATGGGCTCAGCAATATTCTCAATTGTCTTTTTAGGAACTGAACAAGATATTCCATGGACATCTTGAGCTCTTGAACTCTTGAAGCTATTCACCATTTTTATAATCTGTACATGGCTTATTTCCTTCCATTTGTCTAACCTGGTAGTGGTTGCTCTGAGATTTGGAGTAGGATGATTGATGTTTACAGCCGGTAAACTAGCAACAATGTTTTCAACTGTGGTGATGAAAAATCATTAAACTTGTCAGGATCCAGTGGTGGTTTAACTCCTGGTCTTTTGGGTCGATGACTGTTTATTGATTTGATGCTGACTTTATTCTTTCCTCAATAGACTTTTTCTTAGCAACATTTACTGCTTTCCGGTAAGCTTTGTTCAGGTTAGAGTATGCTTTGAAGAAAATGTTTCTCTCCTCAGGTGCATTTGCTGCTTTGTAGTGGGAATGCATTAGAACTACATTACTCTGTAGACCTGTAGACTTTCATTGAACCATGACTTATCTCTGAGAATAGTTTGTTTCGTATATGTCTTTGGAGCTTTGGTTATAGTTTGGGGAACATATCATTGAATTTGTTGATGTATGTTAGAATCAATGTGCGATTCAGGACTACTATTTTCAAATATTGAGCCCCAATTCAGTTTTTCAAGTTCTTTTTAAATTGGGTTATGCGGTCATCGCTGACAATTCTCTTGTGAAACAAGTAGTTGTTTGTCCATGTTTCCTCTTGACTATATGTATGTTTTGCTGTCCAATTACTTCAAAAACTACTGCACTGTGGTCAGAAATCATTGGTTGAACAACATTAATTTGTCTTGTGTTCCCACAAGTCTAAATTTGTTGCTATCACGTCTAAGCAGGCATCTCCTCTGGTTGGGGTTTGATGTGTTATGAAAAGCCCAAAGCTCCTAAGTAAGCAAGTAAAATTAATTTAAACTCTCCCTTGTTTTACATTCGAGATGAACATTGAAGTCGCCACAAACTACAATTTTTTTATTCCTCTTACATAAATTCACAAGGCATATCTCAAAATGCTGCAGAAACTGCTTGAAATCACTATCTGGTGAACGATAGACTGAAACAACTATTATTGAATAGTCCAACAAATCCACAGCTGCCACTTCCAGTATCAACTCACTACAGAATTCATCCAAGTTTACCAAAGGATTGAATCTAATGTTGTTCCTCACGTATATAGCTGACCCGCCATTTTTTTGCAACTGCCTGAAGTAAGCGCTTGCCATATTGAGATTCAGAATAGTTTCATAAAACTCAGCTTCTTCTTTACACAAAAAAATTCTGGGAGTATTTCTTCAAAGAACATTTCAAGAAGGTCCATCTTTGTCCTAATGCACTGAATATTCAAGGCTATAACAGTCAATTTGGTCATCTGGCCTATACCCTGGATACTATTCCAATCTATTTCCATATTTCCCTTTAGGGGTGTTTCAATAAAAAACGTCTCACTGTCACATATTTGGGCCATTTTGTGTGATCTAAAATAAGCTCCTTTTGTTCAAAGTCCACACCCAACTTGAAACTGCAGTATGCTGTACTCTTACTTTCCAGACTTTCAAGAACAAATCTCAACCCTGGAAAAGTGGTTTTTAAAAATTGTCAACAGTATCAACAGAAGTACCTCCTTTCACCTTTCCAAGATGATACCATGCTCTCTTATCCCCAGTGAAACCTGATATTAATTCTGTGTCTTGCTGTATATTGTTTGAACCAACCATCAGGGGCTTTGCATTTGAAGTTTTATTTTCTTTGCTCCTTGGTTCTTTATTGTTTGGATTTTTTTGAATTTCTTTTGCTCTTTTACCTGATGCAACGACCACTTCAGCATAGAGCTGTCCTTCACCTTCTGACCTCTAACAATCTCACAGTCATTTACATAAAAGTTATCACATAAATTCACATTTAAATTATCACAGATATTATCACAGTTTGCTGCTAGACTATTTGTCTTTTGTCCATTTTGAATTTCATCGAAATTAATTTGAATTAGGTCATGTATTTCAACAACTGAATTGTCATTATTCTTATCACTACAAAGAAGGTGTCAAATTTTGCAACAAATCTTGTTGAGTCAAATTTAAGGGCAACTGCTCTTGTTTTTTGTCATTCTGCAATGAAATGTAGGCTATGGGGTTTTGTTTACATTACCCACTTCAAGCACTCTAACTGTTCCTGTTAGTGTTGCGAGATTTCCGCTAATCTTTCCGATAACATAGAGTATTTCCGAGAGAGTCTCATTTTCTATTTTCTCATCTTTAGTTTTTTCAACTTTGATAGATTCATGTTTATTTTCTTTGATCAGGTTGGCTATTTTAACTTTACATTTAGGACAGTACCATATGAGGAGAAATTGTATTCCTTTTTTTTATAATTACTTACTTATGAAATGTGGATAATGATTTTTGCATGGGTTCACAAACTGCATGACTTTTTTTTTCTTTTTTTCCCTCCTCATTTTTCTATTTCTATCTTGTTTTTGTAGTAATCTATATTAATTTTTACTGTGCTCATCTATTATACTTTTAGTTTTACATTAATACTTACCGTATAGTTTATTGATGTACAGTGCTATTTTGTTTTGTACCACTATGGGTCTTGTTAGACTCAGTGGAAATTGTCATATTGTATAAATAAATAAAAATAAATAAATATGGCACAATCAGACAATCAAAAATGTATGTAAAGAGTTGTTGAGGAGAATTATGGGAACAGCTTGATGTATCTTTAGTTTTCCAACTAAAAGTTATTTTCCAATAAAAATATGATCCCTCAATGAAATTGTTGAAATTGTCATTGTAAAAGAAAAATTTATCTTTTTCCATGATTTTTAAGAAATCTGTTTTAGTGTATTCCTACTTCATGGCCTCTTTGTAGACCTATATTTCTAATAAATATTTCATGATTGAATTTAATAAGTGATAATGTATATGTTTGTATTGAAACTTCAACCACATTTATATAAAACTGGAAAAAATGAAGCATATAATAACATCTTCGAATAAAAAATCTTCGTTTATGGGGAAAAACCCAGGTCCCTCTATCCTTTGGGGGTATTCCTCCCCCCCCCATACCTCTTGGTTTTTGCCCCTCCCCCTCCCTAGCAGTATGATGAAATGGCGCCACTAAAGTTGAATGAAATCAACTTCAATTATTGTATGGTAATTGTATGGCAAGATTACGATACTTATGAGCTCTACTTAGAAATGGAATGTGAAACAAGATAATTGTACTGTAATGTAATGAACTGTGATATTTGTATAATTATATAAAAGCAATTAAGCCATACATTACAATCATTGAGAGAAAAACCAATAAGATGCTTATATTATTTTCTCAAATCTTAATACATTAACAATACACTACCGGTAATTCACGAGTAAATACTGATGTGGTCGATTTCAATGAACAAATTATTTAAATGAAATGGTTTATTTAATTATTTAAACGATTTAAATGAAATGGTTGTTTTCTTCTAAATGTCTATACTTGAGTATTCTGTTAATTTCGAACTGAGCTCACTTTCACGGGGTTTTCTCAGATGATGCAGCAATCACTGAGGAATCTCCAGCACAGATTTCAATAATCCAGGAGAGAGTCATCTAAAATTAAAACTATTAGTGCAATATTGCTAAATTATTATTGCCAATTAATAGTGTTTTCCAGAAAATTACTAATCCCATAAATGTCTGTTAATTAAATGATAAGTTATGGAGTTCCAAATATTATAATATTTTTCGCATTCCCATTTTTCTTTTTTTCATATTTTAAATCGTTTCATTTGGGTCACTCGTTGTTTAGTCGAATATAGTATTTAATAGTATTTAATACACTGGCAAGTCTCAAACAAAAAGAGACATGTCGAGATGCCTTCCGTCATCTGGGCATCATGACGGTGACCAACATCTACATCATGGAAGTCATCACCCATGTTAGCCGACTAAATCTCCAGAGAGGCACAGATGTTCATAAATACGTCACTCGGCAGGCAGATAGGCTATGTAGGTACCGGAGAAGATAAAGTGACTGGATTGTGTGACATTGAAAAAAAGACTTAGTGAGTTTCTCAAAGGAAGACCCATGTACGAACTATGTGAATTTCTTGAAACAGGAGACACAGACTGGCAGTCAACAAAATATATAATTGTAAATACAAACAATTCAAATACGGTATATATAATTATATATTTTTTTTATTCTTGACAACAATGCTATTCTTGAAGAATATGTAATAAAGTATTTTGATTATTGACTATTATTAAATATTTCTGTATCACAGATATCCAAAAACTTCAACACTAAAATGTGAATATCTTTGAAACGGTTTGATATATTGATGAGCGATTTCCACCATTCATTGTCTCTTGAAATTCTCTATTTGAATCTTATATTAAAACCTTCCCAAAGAAAATGTTTGATTCAATGTGGCGGAACGAAGATGGCAGACCTAAATTTTGAAGCTACCTACAGAATTTTTTTTTAATTTGAATAGGAATCCCAGTGGAGCTCACTGTCAAATTATCTTTGGAAAAGGAACATCAAGCTGTTTTCCTATTAATATTACGCTGTAGGCCTACGTGAATCCATAGAACTTCATAGGTTTCTCCGTATGGGTAAATTATTCAGAATCGAAATTCAAATTAATAATACCAACGACATAGCAACTGCCATCACAATTTGTATCATTAATATTACGTGTATGCTACTGAAAGATAATAGTCAGGCAGACACTCAGAAGCAAGTTATTTTGTCTCATGTAGTACTTTCAATGTTACTTTTATATCCTGAAAAAGGACGAAGAAGTGAGTAAAATATTTTGTTGTTCAACGAACTTGACCTGTAAAAAGGTTCGAAGAGTGCGTGTTCAAAATTTGAAGCTGATCGATCAACTCTTTCTAGAGTTATTGTAGTGCATTCAAACAAACAAGCAAACCCACAGACTGGCAACAACTTTGAACTTGAGTAAAAAGTAAGAACTTGCTAACGCTCGTTCAACAAATATTATTGAGAAAATAACGGGCGGTATTATCAAGTTGGGAGCGCATAACTTGAAGGAGTCAAATTATTTCAGTGTAGGGGATTGAGTATTTTACAAGAGAGTGTGTTTCTGAGGGATATAGGCCTATAGTGAGAAAGTGAAGAAGTGAGGATTCATTTGGATTGCAGTTTTAGTTTTTTTGCACGGCCGGCCCTCTCTCACATTCAACCATCAACCTTCCAGTACGATGCTACATTAACTATATTATACAATCCTACTCAGTGGAATGGGAGAATTCACAATATTACAAGCAAGAGTTGATAGTAATGAATATTATTGACACAAAAAAATTTACAAATCTAGGCATGGGAAAGTCAAATTCAAAATAGGTTGATGATAATATGTCTAATATGTCTGTTTGTTATATGGAATAATAACAAAACCCTGAGGGGTTTTAAAGAAAGAAGAGCATTAGCACACAACCGGGTGAGAGAGAGAGAGAGAATGAGTGTGTGTGTGAGACAGAGAGAGAGTGATAGAAAGGCGCAGGAGTGATAGAGAGAGGGTGAGTGAGGGGGAGAGAGAGAATGAGAGAGTAAGCAATAGAACTAAATAAGGTTGAGATAAGAGACAATGTCACGCAGGAGTATTGTCTAATGGTGGTCACACACACACTTCTACAGTTAAAAGAAACAAAAATGCTATAAATAGTGTTAGGTTTGCCGCATATTTTGTTACAGCACGCAGTAATATTTTCAGTATTTTTTTAAAACACTTGATTAAATGGTTTGAAGTAGAAAAAACTAAACTTTTCTTTGAACGCGACTTTCAGTGTTGAAGGGACTGGTAAAATACCAATAATTTCATCAGATTTTTATTTCAATCCTTGTATGATTCAAATAATTCTTGATTATTGTATGATTCGTTCAGTTCACAATTTTATGCTTGTATATTATTTATTTGTTTCTATTTTAATAAATTATTTTTGTTTTTCTTTATTGAATATCCATAATTTTTTTACTTGTTGAATATTTATCACAAATGTAAACTTTAAAGTATAATAGCTACCTTATTTTTAAAACTGTTTAACGGATCTCGAAAACGGCTCTAACGATTTTCAAGAAATTTGGAACATAGAAGGTTTATGTTATAAAGATTCGATTGCACTAGGTCTCATCCTTGAGAAAACTCACTGACGACATTAAAAGGATAATATTCATCCTTGGCTGAAACAGCTGTGGATAGTAAAAAAGTTAGTATGTGAAAAATCAAAATATCGCATCCCCGAAATTCATAAGATGACGTGTAGCCAGCTGTGAAATATAAAAAAGATCATTTTAGAGAATTGTGTTGTTTATCAATAAATGAAAATAACGAGCGAAGCTCGGTGCCTCGATATTTTAATAACAAATGACAGTTGCTTCCTTGTTTGTACTACATGATATATGAATCAAATATCGCAACCACCCAGGCATATGGACAAGATTTTATTATTGGCATATGGACATTATTTCACATTCAATGAGATCACTGTTGAGCCCTGCACACACACATCGATTTTTGTTTCATATTTTGCCGTCCTTATAAATTCTATATGATTAAACAGATTATATTTGTCAATTTCAATTTTATAAGATAGAATTTATAAAGACGGCAAAATATAGTACAAACAAAAATCGATCTTTATGTGCAGGGATTTTCATTGAATTCTAAATTCACAGATTGCCGTAGTAGAGCTCACGCAGTTTTCTCATCCACAAGTATCTGATGTCACCTGTTCTAGTTGATTCAGTTGAATCACAATTTACTGTGATATGATTCACAGTTGAATCATAATTTACTCTCAAAAACTATTATTTGTTTTCTCATAATAAATATATATGAATAAATATAAATAAAAACTTTCAGCAAAAATATAGGAAACCAATCACCTGCAAGGAAAATCCTGTGTGCAGGTGAGAAATGCTAATACAAATTCAATATGAGTCATTAAGAACTCACATAAGCATAAAAACTTTATTACGAAAGAAGAAATTATAATAACCTTCATACAGAAATGTTCTATCTAATCACAGTAAATTGAGATTAATTCCCAGAGGAATGCAAAAATTCCCTCACAAAGGCCCAGTTGCACAAAAGCCGGTTAAATTTTAATCCTGATTAAATTCACGTGAACCAAATCAGAGAAGACCATTTCAAGAAGACGAATCTACTGGAATTAATAAGGATTGAAAATAACCCGGCTTTTTGCAACCGGCACTAAGTACCTGATTGAATGATTACAAACGTTCAACAGCTGAGTCATAATTTTGACACAGTCCCACACACAAACTCGCTCACTCCCTGGGCAAGTTTTCCCAGGGTCTCATCCCTGTGCAATCGAATATATTTATTATGTTTATAGTATAATATATTATATTATAATAATATATATATTATGTTCTGAATTTCGTGAGAATCGTTAGAGTCGTTTTCGAGATCCGGTGAAATACAAACATATAAACAGAAGTTGCTCGTTTAATAGTATAGTATAAGAAATTATATAATAATTATAATATTTAATAAAAGAAGATGATGAGTAAGTGGAATAAGGGTGAAAGAAAGAGAGAAAGGAGGAGAAGAGAAAGAATGAGAAATGGCCAACATATTATTGAAACAAAGATAAGAGCCACTCAAACAGTATGCTCTTGATTTTACTGGTAGTTATCTATTCAATAGTTCTTTTTTTAAGCAATGTAACAGAATTTCGATTAATATGCTCTGTAAGGTAATCTGAAATTTTATTGATTAATTTATTAGCTAGGTAAAAGTATTGTCTCCGGCAAACATTAAGATCCATTCTTATATTTTCAAACCTATTTCTGGAGGGTCGTGAATTGAGGTTTGATTCACGGAATAGAAAAATATCTTAATTATTTCTAATGAAAATTATGACGTTTTTAATATATAATTGACGGACTGTTAACACTTTAACCTTTTTGAATAAATATTTAGTTGGATAAAGACAAGGTTTACCTAAAATAGTTTTAATGAATTTGAGCAGGTGCGAGGTTGATTTCATAAGGCTGGCCACTATCAAGCATGATACACATATTGTCATAGATTGTTGTGTCATCACAGCAAAAGGCTTCCAGCAAAATTTGTTGAGGTTAGGTTTTTGCATCTCCAAATTTATAATGCTTATTTTTTCTTTGCTGCACTATTTGAGTTTAATTCCCAGAGGAATGCAAAAATTCCCTCACAAAGGCCCAGTTGCACAAAAGCCGGTTAAATTTTAATCCTGATTAAATTCACGTGAACCAAATCAGAGAAGACCATTTCAAGAAGACGAATCTACTGGAATTAATAAGGATTGAAAATAACCCGGCTTTTTGCAACCGGCACTAAGTACCTGATTGAATGATTACAAACGTTCAACAGCTGAGTCATAATTTTGACACAGTCCCACACACAAACTCGCTCACTCCCTGGGCAAGTTTTCCCAGGTTCTCATCCCTGTGCAATCGAATATTTATATTATGTTCTGAATTTCGTGAGAATCGTTAGAGTCGTTTTCGAGATCCGGTGAAATACAAACATATAAACAGAAGTTGCTCGTTTAATAGTATAGTATAAGAAATTATATAATAATTATAATATTTAATAAAAGAAGATGATGAGTAAGTGGAATAAGGGTGAAAGAAAGAGAGAAAGGAGGAGAAGAGAAAGAATGAGAAATGGCCAACATATTATTGAAACAAAGATAAGAGCCACTCAAACAGTATGCTCTTGATTTTACTGGTAGTTATCTATTCAATAGTTCTTTTTTTAAGCAATGTAACAGAATTTCGATTAATATGCTCTGTAAGGTAATCTGAAATTTTATTGATTAATTTATTAGCTAGGTAAAGTATTGTCTCCGGCAAACATTAAGATCCATTCTTATATTTTCAAACCTATTTCTGGAGGGTCGTGAATTGAGGTTTGATTCACGGAATAGAAAAATATCTTAATTATTTCTAATGAAAATTATGACGTTTTTAATATATAATTGACGGACTGTTAACACTTTAACCTTTTTGAATAAATATTTAGTTGGATAAAGACAAGGTTTACCTAAAATAGTTTTAATGAATTTAATGAGCAGGTGCGAGGTTGATTTCATAAGGCTGGCCACTATCAAGCATGATACACATATTGTCATAGATTGTTGTGTCATCACAGCAAAAGGCTTCCAGCAAAATTTGTTGAGGTTAGGTTTTTGCATCTCCAAATTTATAATGCTTATTTTTTCTTTGCTGCACTATTTGAGTTTAAATTTTCATTTATCTAAAAAAAAACAGGTCAGGTGACCTTTAGTGACCGGTAGGGGTCACTAAGAGGACGAACCAAACACCACTTGATCTGGAGGCAGACCGGAGTCAGTGACAAAGGCTCGTCTGGAAGACACTAGGAGACCATTTCTGACAAGTTTTGACCTGTTGCCATGCACTAAAACGACGGTGATGACTGCCACTACTCTCCCACCACTCATAGCAACTCCCCTCCCTCCAGGTAGTGCCAAAGCATGGCCTATCACCTCTCAGAAAGTAGAGAATTTCAGTGTTGTGAGATGACAACCGTGGTGTATGTGGAGGACACCCAACACCGCACATATGTTTAACACACTTGTTCTGTTATTAGTGACCACCTTACTAGGAAACACAGTAAACTGAATTTGAATGAGCACACGTAAAGTCACAAATTTTCAGCTAGTAGTTGTTTCTACTTTATGATGTGTTCTTATATGTCTTTTCAAATTACTTGATAGAGCACATTTATAGTCACATAACTCACAACTGAAAGGTCTTTCTCCTGTATGCGTTCTGATATGTTCCTTCAAATGACCAGATTGAGTACATTTATAGTCACAATACTCACAACTGAAAGGTTTTTCCCCAGTGTGTTTTCTCATGTGTCTCTTCAAATAAGTTATCCGTGTAGTTTTATAGCTGCAGTCAGCACAGCTGTAGAGCTTGATCTTTTTACCAGCCAAAGATAGCTCTGTGCACTCTTCCAAGGGAGAGATTAAATGTGCATTCAGTCCACCCACTTTTGTTGCATTGGCAGTTTCAGATGTGCTGCAGTTTGAAGGCCACATCTCCGGTTCACTCTCCACTGAACATCCTTCTGCCTCTTGCTCAACTGCAAAAACCGATAATGTAGCTTGTAAATGATTGAAGCAGAAAAAATACAATAAAGTAATGATAAAATATAGTGTAAAACACTCACACAATTTTCCTTGCCTCACCTCAATCATACCTCACTATTTACCAATTGATACAATAGTTTATACAAACCAAGAGTTTTGCAGCCGATTGTAGAAATAGTATATACATAAAACAAATTATAGTGTTAAATATTGGGTTAGATTATGAACAATCAGAGAAATGATAATAACAAATGAATTATGCCATGAGCTATTTTTTTATTGAATAATGATCCATGATTGCTAATCCAGAACATGGTTTTCTCTCAATTGACATACATATAGGTTGAATTATCTGAAAATTATTGGTTATGTAAATGGCTGCCTATCTTTTTTGTTACAAAACATGAAAATACTGTTAAATGAATAGGAAATTTTACCTGTGTTTTGACACAAACTGTAAGAAATGTGCATCAAAATTAAAACTATAAACTGGCATGAAATTGTGAGCTCTAGTTTGATGAGTGGGGCATCCAAACTATTCATCGACTACTCAGAAGAGCAACATGACTACAATTGGCAGACACAGCACATTATTACGTATCAGTTGTGCTGGAAATAGGATGATAATCTGTAGTGAACACAAGTAATCAAGTGAAGGGCAATTTATTGGAAGAATAAGACGTTGATGTTGTCAATACCACTATGTACATAGTGGTATATAATATATCCTCACATAAAATCAAATTATTGAAGGAATGTGTATAAATGCAACTTATACCTAAAACTGTCGCTAAGGCGATCACACCTGACTAAAATTTACCTTTAAAATTTGACTCTAAATTTCTTTTCGTTTCAAGGTCCCCCAAGTCCAAAAAAGTGGTTTTTGGAGCTGTATGTGTATGTGTATGTGTATGAGTGTATGTGTTTCTGTGTACACAATATTTCATCTCCCAATTAACGGAATGACTTGAAATTTGGAGCTTAAGGTCCTTACAATATAAGCATCCGACACAAATGCAATTTTCGATTGAATGCAATTCAAGATGGCAGCTGAAATGGCGAAAATGTTGTCAAAAACAGGGGTTTTCGCGATTTTCTCGAAAACGGCTCCAACGATTTAGATAATATTTATACCTGAAATAGTCATTGATACAATAGCTCTATCAACTGCCACAAGTCCCATATCTGTACAAATTTCAGGAGCTCCGCCCCATCTATGCAAAGTTTGATTTTAGTTTCCCAATTATCAGGCTTCAGATAGCCTACAATTTAAACAAAAAAAATCAAGTGAAAAAGATTGAGCATGAAAATCTCTACAAGTTATGTTCAGTAACATTTTACCTAAATTTGAAAATAAGCACGAAAATCGAGAAAATGGTTGAGTTCAAAGCCACTAATCAATTCAATCGGTTTTTTTTACGTTCAGTAAAAACCTGATCACAGATTAGTGATCACAGATGAACCACAGAATGAAAAGTCGGCTAGTATCTTGACGCCATAATCCGCCATCTTGAAAGAAAGTGTAGCATTGTAATACAGCAGTAGTTTTAATTTCTAACAAGATGATGCAGTCATGTGTTGTGGTCTTGGTGCACTCAAATCTTGGTTAGATTGATACCTTCCATTTTGTGTGTATTCTGTGGCTGAACTGTTGCTCATGAGTCATGACTGACAGATGTTTCCCCTGTTGATCATATTTTGTAAACAAAACTAGAACTTAATCTATTTCATTGTAATCAATTAAAATGGAAAACCATCAGGTGATTGGAGTAGTTTTAAATGCTTTGTAAAATATTTTAAATGTTATTGAATTTATGTAATCATGCATTTCTCTGCTCCCAAATACATTATAATGGAGTCCATCATTTGTAAACAACCTCATATTCAGCCATGTCTGTTTACGTTCAGCTACTCTATTTACGTTCTTTTCCATCGCTGGAAAAGTACGATTAACTGATCAGTGAACGAACCGGATATGACGTATTTTTTTTCTTATCAGTTAGACCAAAGACCTTGAAGAGGTATAAGCGCACAATACCTATGCCTTCCCAATGCTCTTACTTGAAATTAAAGGTTCCATTGAGGTATTTAAGCGCTAGATATTATATAATATATATTTTTTGTAATATAATAGATCACAAAAATCTTCAAGATCTTTAGTATGTAATAATCTTTCAGGCTGTCCCCTTAATGGCCGATTTCAATTCCAAATAATCTAGCGCTGCATGTGAGTCTATGCATCGTTCAACGACAAAACAGTACTTCGTTCAGAGCCACGTTCACTCACCGATCTCATCGTTCACTCACCGATCAGTGGCTTTGAACTCAACCATGGTTGTGATTATTCAATTGCAAACTGTTGGCAACTGTTGATTCTATTGAATCATTCACTATGAAGAGATAGCAGACCTCGTGTGTCTCCAGTGTTATTTCCTGTCACCAGCTGGCTCAGATCTTTGAATAGTAGACTTGAGATGCGCGTGAACACTAGCGTCAGGTGATCAATTTTCATAACGGCAAGGAAAGTTGTGTGAGTGCGCCACACCAGATTTTGTGTTATTATCATTGATGAATAAAACTGAATGAAATAATAACAAGAATCTCACCATATTCTTCCTCTTTGATGAATATTAGATTATAGCCAGGGATTAGATAATGTTGTTGGCTGAAATCATCATCAGTTGGAGAGCATGCAGTGCTGCACTCTGGCGCTGGTTCTTGGCTGCTATCATTCTCCTGCTTAACTCTCACCATCTGCAATATTGACATCACAAACAATGAGAAGACAATCGATTATTGTTACACTTCATGTAAAAGACACAAATATTGGTGAAGGAGCAGCAGCTACTGAGTTTGATAGCTGTCTGGTAGAGTTATAATTATCACGATAATTCCAGTTTAATGACAGTAATTGTACTGGTTCTTAACTATTATGAAATTTCAAGCTAAAGCCAGCCATTCACGTTAAGGTTTGCCAGAGAGCTACAACTGTACAGATATTCGACTGCACTCTGCAGTAAACCTGGACAGGCAAGAAATACTACTGTGCGCTGAGTGAGTGAGGGGTAGTTGAAGTTGAAATAGAAGCAATCAAGTTATGCTCTCTAGATCTAGATAAACTGATTGCAAGTTTGGTGGGTGTAAACAGAAAACAGACAAGAACGCTAGTCAAACTACTTACAACTTACTGTATGGACTTTCTTCTATATTCATATACTTATAGTAGTCCAGGCAACGAAGACATAATAGGGGAAGAAATTCATGTATAAGCCGAAATTGGTACAGTTGTAGGGGAAGGCTTCTTAAACAACATACTAAAAGTACTGACCGGTTGGGGTGGAGCTAAGGGGGGAGGGGGGTCTAGAGGTGCATTTTTCGGTTTTTAGAGAATAACTCAAAAACTATGGCCTCCAGGAAAAAGGTTGTCATTAGTGAAATTAAACTACGTAAAATTCTCTACAAAAAAGGTCCTATGCCTTTTTTTGATAGGTTTAATAATAGTGAATGCACCTTTACATTATGTAATTTTAGCTAACTTTTTATGAGGGGTGATATTAAGATTAACATTATGGTGGCTCTCAAGATTGCGACTAGAGTCGAGTCTCTTCTCGACCTGATTCACGTAAGTGTGAGTTGCCCCCTGTGGGTTGGGGGAGCTTTGAGTCGAACATCATACTCAAGAATGTTTTGAAAACCAGAATTCACCCACAGTATCACTGCTTGTCGTAGGAGGCGACCAAAAGGGACCCCAAGGCAACTCCAGAAGTTGCCTTGCCTTCAAACTCACGGGATCTGCCCCATCAGGGCAGTTTCGGAGGGGCAAAAAGAAAAACCCAAGAGACCAGAGATGGGTGAAACTCCAGCACAAATGCGGGTCAAGAGGCTGAATCGAGGACTAATCAGTCTGAAGAGACTGCCAAGCATATCACATTGGATTGCGACAAGCAACCAGGTGATGAATTGGATGTTAGTATAGGGAAAAACTCCAGGTTCTTGTAAAGGACACAAGTATTGGTTTGCCTAACTAACATACTACTTGGGAACACAATAAGCTTCGGTTGACTTTTGGGGTTCTTTGAACCTTTGGATCCTTGAATCCGTCCCTTCAAAAACGAAAAACAATAAGTGTGAGTTGAGCCTCAATGTTATTGACAATATTGCAATATAGGCATTGATTGTGTTCCTTGAATTTGAAGGAAATAGAATTCTATCCATCTATTCCAAACAAGCTGGTCTTCCTGTGGGACTCCCCACAATTCAAGCCATGCTCTAATAATAACAACAACAAGCTGGTGACCTGTGCTTAAAACTTGACGTTCTGAGATCTTGAAGAACTGAAAAAGGCGTATAACCATACTAAGTAAATTAGGAATCTATATGCATACTTTCAAGTAAATCAGATCAGTAGTTCAGACGTGATGATGCGTCATTCATGTATTTCCTATCCCTACTTGTATGAGCCGATTCTTTCCATTATTATAGGCCTATTGAAGATTACTATGGTTATTTGATAGAGCTTTTTACAATTTTGAATTTTCATGTTTTTCTGCCGGATCTGGAAGTAAAGTTTTCATTCAGCAATAATTTTTAATTATAATTTGATGAGAAAATCTCAAACTAAACTGCATTATTTATTTATTCTAGTCAAGATAGAATACATGCCTGATTGGAAGTTGAACCATTGTGCGAGGATGACTCATCTTTGACGTTGCTAGTTGCTAATTCACATTCTCCAAATTCATCCTCTTGCTTCTCGATCTTGATCTGTGAACATAAGAGATTCTTGTGTCACTTGAAAACTAGACGAATATCAAACTCAGCAAGTAATAGTGCTCACTATTAAAATATGGGTTGTAGTAGTTGATGTTTGTTTTCTTCTGTTGTTAGAATAGCAGTGAAAAGATTCAAGAATGGACCTTTTACTATTGTTTCCATTGATGTCTACTCTACTATTTTATAAGATGCATGAAAGGCGATCAATAAAAATATTGCATAATTATAAAGAATATTGATACAGGAATAATCTTTCAACTATCTTCATTATATACAATCAACAGTAGAGAAGTTGAAAGAAAATTGGATTGAACTCTATCATATAGCTGTAGTCAGTAAATTTCAAGGTGGATTGTTCAACAATACATGCCTGCTGAGTAGCTGTATCACTACGTGCAGCTCCAATCCAACTGTCATCAAAAGCACTTTCCTGTTTCTCAACTTGAATTTAAATTTGGAGGCCACTAATGTCTTTGTGTTTAGCGTGCTCACAGCTTACAAGGGGACAACAGTAGGTTTTTCACTAGCTCAATTTGCTGTTGCAGGAACACAGAATTGGAAATGCCATCTATGTATTCAAGTATCGGACAATCCCACATTCCTAAAAAGCTAGTGGCAGCTACTATTGCTTCTGTGTGCAGGCTCTTACCAGATTTTGTTTCTCATCTGCCCGCTTGGTCACGCATAAGCATGCATAAAAATATAAATTCTGATAAAAACTTTATTCCCAAAAAATTATATGGAATAAGAAACAATAAATTGTATGAATTAATAAGCGTTAAGCGATACTGATTTTTAAGGTTATGTTGAGGAATCTTTTACTGGCACATAAAATAATGCATTTACCCTTATATGGACAAGATAACAATATGAATATGAATTCTAATAAAAAATTCACTTCCAAATAATTATATGGAATAAAAAACAATAAATTGTATGAATTTTATAAATATGCTATACTGTTTTTTAAGGTTATGTTGTAGAAAATCTATTTCAAAAACTCACCTCTTTATCCATTTTTCTAAAAATAGGAAAAATAATATACTATAAGGGAACAATGAAATTAAAATATTCGTTTTCTAAGTTTAATTTATTAGAATGATTTACGTATATTTACAGTTTTCCTTGTTATTTTTTGAAAAATCAAAATAATAGACTTTGACTAACAGCTTGACCAACACAATGACTTAGATATTTTCATATTTCATGTACTTTTCAGGTTATGAAATTAAATAATTAATTTTCAATTTTTTATTCCTGATAAGATCCATTTAATAATATTTTCATAATATTTACAAATGAAATGTCTAACTTCTATGTATTTTTATTGCAACAACATATCCTACCCAATATCGAGTACCTAAATGCTTGATCTTTCATCCTAAAACTAATAACAATAAAGCAATGATTTACTCACTTGAATACATGATTAACTCTGGTTTCGTTAAAATTTTCAAGAATTAACACTAGACCTGGTGTTGAATACCTTAGTTATTTAGAAGGTTTCCAACCATGACATGCACTGCACACACTAACCGCCAATTATGAACTTCACTTCGAATAAGATTGTTTTAGTATTTCACATTAAAATAGTACATTTCGCACCTATGGTCGAAAATGAGACTTTTCCGGAAAAACATTTTTGCCCATGGTGTGAACGCTATTTCTCGCCACAAATAAAATTAAACAATATATGAGAATAATTGTTTATTAAGCACTTCTGAAAGCAAAAGTGGAAGGTCATTGCTCTAATCATTGCTCTAAATCTGAGGTAATCTGAATATCAGGAAATTGTCCAAGTATTTTTATTTTGATTTGTTTAAATAACCTAAAAGATTATGTTCAATTATGTGGGAGTTTGAGTTTATACTTTTTCGCCACACTTGGATGTAATGAGCTGGTTTACATGTGTCATATGGAGGCCGAAAATGATTGTTCTCTGACCAGGCTGGTATAGTATATTTCGCACCTAGGGTCGAAAATGAGACTTTTCCGGCTCGAAATCGGTTTTCAAGTCCGAGGCCGTAGGCCGAGGACTAGAAAAGATTCAGAGCCGGAAAAACATTTTTGCCCATGGCGAGAACGTTATTTTTCGCCACACAGAAAAATAAACAATATAAATATGACAATAATTGTTTATTAGGCACTTCCGAAAGCAAAACAGGAAGGTCATATAGCTCTAGCAAATCTGAGGTAATCTGAATATCAGGAAATTGTCCAAGTATTTTTATTTTTTATTCTGATTTGTCTAAATAACCTAAAAGATTATGTTCAATTATGTAATAGGTTGAGTTTATACTTTTTATTCTTCCAAATGACAATAAGATGATATTATTATATCTTAAATGTTTTGATTCTTGAATAATAAACACAGATAATGAAAAGTTTTTTGATCAGCTGTTTTAGCACACTTGAAATTTGGCCAGTCTGAATGTCATTGTCAACAATGCTTGTTGTCGTTGACTTCAGAAGTTTAGGTTAGAAGTTCTATCCTACTCTGAAAATAGAATTTGAATATTTTATAATATATATCTTATCTGTATTTCATTCATCCAAATAAAATGATAGTATCCTATTGTAGAATACTTTATTCAAGTCTAGAAGCATAAACTGATTCCGTTTCATAAACTATTTCCAAAACACGTTCACATCAAATCAGAATTAGCTGACTCAAGTTTATTTTACAGCCCTAGGGCCGAAAATGAGACTTTTCTGGCTTGAAATCGGTTTTCAAGTCCGAGGCCCCTATCCGAGGCTCTCAATCTTTTCTAGTCCTCGGCCTACGGTCTCGGACATATATATATATATATAATATATATATATATATATAATATATATATATATATATATATATATATATATATATAAGTTACATTGTGAGAACCTACAGCAGTCAGCAGTTTCAATACAACTTCTTAGAACTCTCCTGGAACTGTTGGAGCCAGCTTTCTCACGCATCGAGCGTCAGTCCTGCTTACAACATCGAAGCGAGAGGTACTCACTTTATCAAAATTCACTTGTTTAAATTGTTTTATTCCAAATTTTGTGTTTTGTGAAAATAAAGATTTCTTTTTAAAAAGAAATATTACTGAACGCATTATTTAGCTGGCGCAGTCGGTAGGACAATCGGGATTAATGAACATAATCTTCAGTTTTTAAACTGTTAACGATCGTTTGTAATATAAGGACCTCGCGTTCGCGACATCCGAAAAGTGTGGTGAATTATCAAGCTGCGAAACACCAACATTGTGAAGTGCAGTGGATATCAAACTTCGATATCATCATCACCAAATCTTCTTCATCGAACGTGCATCATCAACGCTGAAAGGACATCAGAAGAGATGAGCATAGCATTCGTTTTAGTGTAAGTCTTAATTTTAAGTTTTAATATTGTAATATTTTAGTTTGGTTATTCTCGAAACATTTAAATATTTCAGAATGCCTAATCAATCAGTAGATACAGCACCCTCTGCTGCTACCCCTGTTCTAAGAAAAGAATTCCTGGATATGATACCAGAATTCTCTGGAGAGCCATTATTGTTAAACAGATTTGTATCGATTTGCGATAAAGTAGTTGCTAAGTTTTTTGTACAATCGAATCCCGATGATTTTCAAAATGAATATCTATTTTCCACTATTATTTCTAGACTCAAAGGTAGAGCTTTAGAACTTGTAACCAGTGGAAACACTTATGCTTGGCCTGAAGTGAGAAGAGTACTTCTCGACGGCTATCTTGACAAACGTGATTGTTTCACGTTGAATATTGAAATGACAGAATTGAAACAAGAAAGTAGCGAAAGCCCTTTTCATTTTCACGAGAGAATTCAAAAGATTCTCAACTTACAACTTGCATATTTCCTTACGAAGATGGCAGCAAACTCAACTATTCTATGCGAATACGCAAAGCAGCTTGCCCTTAGGGTATTTTTGAGAGGTCTGAATGAACCTATAGGATCACTGATGAGAACAAAAAACCCTTCAAGTCTAAGTGAAGCTTTGAGTATGATCACAAACGAAATGCAGTACAAAAACAGAAATAGTAATTATAATTTCAATCTCAATAAGAGACCAATCTCACAACCATTCCAACAACTTCCTCTGACTAAACAAATCCAACACTTTCCTCATACTAGACCAATGCAAAACTTTCCCCAAAACAAGACTTATCCGAACTTCCAAAACCAATCACAACAAAGACCAATGATTACACATCAAAATAACAATCAACAATTTCGCAACTTCAGTTCAATGAACCAACAGAGACCAATGTTTCAAAGGCAATTTTTCGGTCAACAACACAGACCACAAATGCAATCGCAACCAACTCCAATGAGTATTTCAACCAGAAACACTGAACTTGAACCCCCGAAAAAGAACCCCAGATTCAATCAACTGACAACCGAATTCGCTACAAACAATGACGAATTACTCAATACTAACAGAAACGAACTCTTGACTGACAATTTCTCAAATGAACCGTTCAATTACCCCGAAATGACTGGAAATCTCATGAACAATTTTGAAAACTTGGAATTGAATGATGATTACAATAATCAAATGACTTCCGACCAAACAGAACAAAATCATTTTTTAGGAGAAACGAGCCTTGGAACAAATTTTCAATTATGAACCTGCAAACAAAAGATAACGAACTCTCTTACTTTCTAGACCCACAAACGAACTTTCGAGTACTGATTGATCCCGGAAGTACGCAATCCTTTATAAAAAAGGTAATTGCACATGAAGGTTTTAAAGATTCCTTGAAACCAACACCATTTGAAGTTACTACAGCCCATGGTAAATCAAAAGAAAAATTCAGTGCTAAAATACCATTCCTAGGAAAAAAATTTGATTTTTTCGTATTTGATTTTCATAAAGATTTCGATCTCTTGTTAGGAATGGATGCTATAAAGCAATTGAGAGTAAGATTGGATTACATTAGTAACAAACTTTACTATGGAAACAACAAACAAGTACCAATACTGTATTACAATACAACTTTGCAACACAATGAACCTTCTAAAGTCAATAAACCTCGTCAACTGTGGACTTACTTGATTGAAGCACGTAGTCAGAAAACAATATCAATTCCGATAAAAAACGTGTCAAACGGAGAATGCTTTCTCAAATACCAAAATCTCTCTGGACTAGAAATTCCACAATCTATCCTAAAAGTTGAAAACAATAAAGCAATCTGTCTAATTACAAATTCATTTACGGAAGATAAAAAATTGACAATCACACGACCTTTTGAAGTTGAAAATTTGGAAAACTATGAACTAGTCCCTCATTCAAAATCCACCTCATCTCCAAACAGTAATAACTTGAATAATTTTGAATTGACCAAACTAGATTAGATCTTTCAACAATTAGAACCGAACACATGAATTCCGAAGAAAAAGAAGCAATATTAGAACTGATAAAAGAGTATGCAGACATTTTTCATGTAGACGGAAATAAATTGACATTCACAAATCAGGTCAAACATGTTATCAGAACAACCGATGAAATTCCAGTTTATTCAAGAAATTATCGATATCCTGTTGTTTACAAAGCAGAAGTTGATAGACAAATCCAAGAAATGCTAGATCAAAAAATTATTAGACCCAGTCATTCAGCGTGGAACTCACCAATTTGGATTATACCCAAAAAACGTGATGCATCCGGAAAACAAAAATACAGAATTGTGATAGATTTTAGAGGAGTAAATGCTAAAACTATTGATGATAGATTCCCATTGCCAAATATTGCTGAAATCCTGGATAAATTAGGAAGATGTCAATATTTTACAACTCTTGATTTGGCAAGTGGTTTCCACCAGATTCAAATGCATCCCGATAGTATTGAGAAAACAGCTTTTTCCACAGATACAGGTCACTATGAATTTCTAAGAATGCCTTTTGGATTAAAAAACAGCCCACCTACATTTCAAAGAGTACTTAACAATATCTTGAGAGGTATTCAGAACGAAAAATGTCTTGTCTATTTAGATGATATAATAATCTATTCTACCAGTCTCCAAGAACACATCCAAAGATTGAGAGAAGTATTTGATAGATTACGAAATGCTAACTTCAAAATTCAGCCAGACAAAACAGAGTTTTTGAGAAAAGAAGTAGCTTATCTAGGACACATAGTCACACCAGAAGGAGTAAAACCAAACCCAGAAAAGATAAAAGCAATACAACAATTTCCTATTCCAAAAACTACTAAAGAAATCAAAGGATTTCTAGGACTGTTAGGCTATTACAGAAGATTCATAAAAAATTTCGCAGATGTAACCAAACCACTAACAAAACGCCTAAAGAAAGGAACCAAAATTAATGTTGAAGATGAAGATTATGTGAAATGCTTTGAATATTGCAAAACCCTTTTGTGTAATGACCCAATTTTACAATATCCTGATTTTTCATCCGAATTTTTATTAACAACAGACGCTAGTAACGTATCAGTAGGAGCTATCCTGAGTCAGAAGAAAAATTGTGCTGATTTACCTATAGCTTATGCTAGTAGAACCCTGAACGAAAGCGAAACCAGATATTCGGCAATAGAAAAAGAATTATTAGCGATAGTTTGGGCAACCAAATACTTTCGTCCTTACTTGTACGGCCAAAAATTCAAAATTTATACTGATCACAAACCATTGCAGTGGCTATTCTCAATAAAAGAACCAAACTCCAAACTTCTCCGCTGGAGATTGAAACTAGAAGAATACGATTACGAGATTTGTTATAAAAAAGGAATTTTGAATCAAAACGCTGATGCTCTATCTAGGATCCAATTGAATAATAATGATGTTATTCCAGGTCCTTCAAGACAAAACACAGGTGAAGAAGTAGATAAGATAATAAACGAAGCTATTGAAATGCATTTTTCTGAACTTGACGATCAATCTATGATAGGAAATGTAGACGACAATGATGTACGTGACAACAACCTTGACATTCGAGAAGAACAACATGACTCTGACGATCAAACAGTGCATTCAGACTATCACGGTAATGAAATGATTGGAATTCAAACTCTTGACGAACCAGTAAACTTTGCAAAAAATCAAATATTATTAAATCTAGTGAAATACAATCCACGAAAAGTGAAAATACAAAAACTATTTGAAAACAAGTGCCGAATTATTGTAGAAATTTCCGAGAATAATTTTGAGAAAGATGTAGTAGAATTTGTAAAAGAATATCTAGTTCCGAATGTAAAATATTGTCTATACTTTGAAAATGATTTCTACGAAAGATTCACTGTAATAATTGCAACTTATTTCAAAAATACACAACTCAAACTAGTACGTTGTACGAAAAAACTGATTGATGTCACAAACGAGGAAGAGATAAAAGAGATAATCGATAACTATCATGTCGGAAAAAATAATCATCGTGGAATTCAAGAAACTTATGAGCAAATTAAAAGAAAGTACTACTGGCCAAATACTCGAAACAGAATTCAAAATTTCATCAATAGATGCGACATTTGCTTAAAAACAAAATACGAAAGAGTACCCTTGAACTTGGAAATGAATCTTACCCCCACTGCTTCAAAACCACTTCAAACTATTCATATCGATAGCATTACTTTTGACAAAAGAAAATTTTTGACGATAATAGATAGTTTTTCACGTTATGCACAAGCCTATCCACTTACTAGTGCACAAGGAATTGAAATAGTTGATAAACTACTGGATTTCTTCAGTCATCACGGTGTTCCAGAAAGTATAGTTTCAGATAATGGCACTGAGTTCACTAATAATGTGGTGAAAGAATTGATGGCACTTCATAAGATAAAGATTCACTTTATCAGCACACAGCATCCCCAGTCAAACGGCATGTGTGAAAGATTGCATTCAACCCTTGTCGAGCATATTAGACTCCTTAATAATCAAACTCAATTCAAAGATGATTCTATCGAGAGAAAAGTGAAACATGCAATTTTAGCGTACAATAATAGTATTCACTCTGTAACAAAACTAACTCCATTTGAAATTCTGAACGGACACATAAACGCAAATGCTTTATTTGACATTGACATTGGCAAACAGATGATGAACGACTATGTCAATCAACACAGAGAAAAAACCAAAAAGCTCTATGAACACATTAGAGAAACGAATCAAGCAATTAAAGAAAAGGTTATCGAGAAAGTGAACGAGAATAGAGAACCATTGCCTGAAATTCCATCCGATATCTACGTTAAAAATATGCAGAAACAGAGTAAGACAAAAAACAAATATAACAAAGAGAAAATCGAATCTGTGAACAGAGACCTTAAAACAGCTAAAATCGTACCGAGACACCATAACACAAAATCTAAAATACACCTTTCCAAAATTAAAAGACCTAGAAAAATCATCAAAACTAATGACATTGAAAAACCTAAGACAGTGACTCAACTGACTATTGACAATGACAATCCTTTTCCAGGTCCCTCTTCATCCTGTACGCAGCAAGATCAGGAACAGCAATAGACATTAAGAATGTTACTATTAATTCTGGAATTGTACCAATTAACCTTGGCAAAGCCAAACTTGTATATAACTCGCACGTTTTTGTACATAATTATGATCTGAAATCAATGTATTCAGAAATTGAAAATTTGAATAATTACTATGATAAGGTATCTTACTATTTTTGGGAAAATATTAGTATAAGTTCAAAAACCGATTTCGTTACAGAAAACAGTAGTAAATTAAGAGATGCAATCAACTATTTGAAATTCATCAACCATACAAAGTCTGTTATTGAAGAAAAATTGGAAATGATTTTGTTTTACAATGAAAACGTCAAACGCAATAAAAGAGGTTTAATAAATAGTCTTGGATCTGTTTTAAAATTTATCACTGGTAATTTGGACGCTTATGACGAACAAAAATACGATAAGTTGATTCTCGAACTGTATAATAACCAAGATAATTTAGCCAATCAAATTTCAAACCATTATTCAATCAGTCAAAACATTATTGTAGAATTCAATGAAACAATTAAACTTGTGAACCAAAACTTCAATGAATTGAAAGAGAAATTTTTGATAATTAATGATGATTTAAACGATTTCATAGAATTAGAAAAAATTAAAGATATTTTGAATCAGTTACTTATAGCTTATAATATTTTATTAGACGTAGTTCATGACATTGAAAATTCTATTGCATCTTGTAAAGTAGGCGTTCTGCATCCTAGTATAATGTCTACTAAAGAATTGTTCAATGAACTTGTGAAAATTTCAAAATTCTATGACAAGAAATTCCCATTGGAAATTAAGTATAATAAGATGTTAGAAATAGAAAAATTGATTAATGTAGATTGTAAGCTAATTAAGAACGAAATAATTTATTTTCTCGAATTTCCGATTGTAGAAGAAGTAACTTTTGATCTTTTTGAATTATTACCAATACCAAGTAAAGTAGAATCAAATTTTGTAACAATACTTCCACAAAACAAATACCTATTGAAATCTTCTGATAGTTCCAATACTTTAAAAATTGAAGGATTGTATAAAGAATGTAGATTGATAGGAGATAACGAATGCTATCTGTGCTCATCCGAAGCCATCTCCCATCAACAACTGCAATGTGAAGCGGCTATCATATCTACTGGTTCCACTGACAACTGTAAATTCACCGCCGTCCAAATTGAAGAGAACCTCATCAAATGGATTCCCGAAATACAACAATATTTGGCAGTCTTACCAAAATTGGAGACCTTCAACATAGAAACGAAAACCGAAACTACTGTGACAACACTTCAAGGAATTTATTTCATCAATACAGCCGAAGGAAAAATTTACTATCGAGGAAAACCTCTGTTCCACTCTTCCCAAACGAGAGGACATCCAATTAGAACTTCAAGATCATCAAATTCCAGATTTCCAAATTCATTTGAAAAATTTAGACAACTTTAACCAATTTAAAAACATTCAAGTGTCTCCAGTCATCCGAAAATCATATTTAACCACGGACATCAATGTTTTCACAACCATTTTGTACATTGTGATTGTTCTTTGCGTGATTTTCACCGTGTACAAAAGAATCTCCAAAAGAGGACAGCAACCTTCTTCAAGAACTTCGCTACCAACCCCCGAAGTTCTCTTTAGGGAGGGAGGAGTTACATTGTGAGAACCTACAGCAGTCAGCAGTTTCAATACAACTTCTTAGAACTCTCCTGGAACTGTTGGAGCCAGCTTTCTCACGCATCGAGCGTCAGTCCTGCTTACAACATCGAAGCGAGAGGTACTCACTTTATCAAAATTCACTTGTTTAAATTGTTTTATTCCAAATTTTGTGTTTTGTAAAAATAAAGATTTCTTTTTAAAAAGAAATATTACTGAACGCATTATTTAGCTTATATGAGAATAATTGTCTATTATAAGCACTTCCGAAAGCAAAAGTGGAAGGTCATTATAGCTCTAGCAAATCAGAGGTAATCTGAATATCAAGAAATTGTCCAAGTATTTTTATTTTTTATTCTGATTTGTCTAAAAGATTATGTAAGAGGTTGAGTTTATACTTTTTATTCTTTCAAATGACAATAAGATGATATTATTATAAATTTTTTAATTATCGAATGATAAACACAAATAATGAAAAGTTTTTGATCAACTGTTTTAGCACACTTGAAATTTGGCCAATCTGAATGTCAACGGAATTTTAGGTTAGAAGTTCTATCCTACTCTGAAAATCGAATTATTTGAATAGTTTATAATATATATCTTATCTGTATTTTATTCATCCGAATAAAATGATAGTATATTATTGCAGAATACTTTAATGAATTCTAGAAGCATAAAATGATTCCGTTTATCCACCATGTTCCGTGATAAACGCTGTAACTAGGAGGTTTGAGGTTAGATTCTATTATACTCTGAAAATTGAATTTGAATAGTTTATAATATCTCATTTGTATTCCATTCATCCAAATAAAATGATAGTATCTTATTGCAAAAACTTAATTCAATTCTAGAAGCATAAACTGATTCCGTTTCATAAACTATTTTGTAAACACGTTCACATCAAATCAGAATCAGCTGACTTCAAGGTTATTTTACAGCCCTATGGCCATAAAAGTATATTTCGCACCTAGGGCCAAAAATGAAACTTTTCTGGCTCGAAATCGGTTATCAAGTCATAGGCCATAGGCCGAGGACTAGAAAAGATTGAGAGCCAGGAAAAAATTTTTGCCCATGGTGAGAACATTATTTTTTGCCACACAGGAAAATAAACAATATAAATATGAGAATAGTTTTTTATTAGGCACTTCCAAAAGCAAAACAGGAAGGTCATAGCTCTGGCAAATCTGAGGTATTCTGAATATCAGGAAATTGTCCAAGTATTTTTATTTTTTATTCTGATTTGTCTAAATAACCTAGAAGATTATGTTCAATTATGTAAGAGGAGTTTATATGTTTTATTCTTCCAAATGACAATCAGATGATATTATTATAAATGTTTTGATTCTTGAATAATAAACACAAATAATGAAAAGTTTCTTGATCAGCTGTGTCTTAGCACACTTGAAATTTGGCCAATCTGAATGTCAACGTCAACAATGCTTGTTGTCGTTGACTTCAGAAGTTTAGGTTAGAGGTTCTATCCTACTCTGAAAATCGAATTTGAATAGTTTATAATATATATCTTATCTGTATTTTATTCATCCAAATAAAATGATAGTATCTTATTGCAGAATACTTATTCAATTCTAGAAGCATAAACTGATTCCGTTTCATAAACCATTTTGTAAACACATTCACATCAAATCAAAATCAGCTTACTTCAAGGTTATTTTACAGCCCTAGGGCCGTAAAACTTTTACCAGCCTGGTCAGAAACCAATCATTTTCGGCCTCCATATGACGCACGAAAACCAGCTCATTACATCCAAGTGGGGCAAAATAGTTATTTGTGCAACTAGTGTGAAAAGTGACAGTTTGCTGCACTGAAAGAAACGTTTATGCCCAAGCCATAGGCGAGGGCGGAATGGCTTCTTGAGTGCAGCAGAGGAACTTTGCACATGTATTTCACATTAAATTTTTCCTACAGTTACCATTGAATATGAAAAGTGGGTAATTATGGATAAAATGATTGCTGAAATCCATCAAATGTTTGTGTGTGTGATGCTGTTATTAATAACAACCTTAATTCATTTAAAAATTAATAATCCAATTGAAGTTTAAAATTCTCAACCAAATTTCTCATTTTTATTCATTCAAGAATCAGAAAAAATACAGATAAAACAAAAATTTCGCATTCAAAATACACGCCAACAGCTGGTTGGAATGCCTGCAAAATGGCTGAACCGACAAGCGCGCGACCTAGCGGGAAGAATCGTACCTAACTTCGTTTCATCCGGCTAAAAACAGTATTCAGATATTTAGAATTATGGTTAATTAAAATTACCGAGAAATACTATAAGTAAACTAAAAAATATTTATAAAATAACATAGACAACCGAAAATATTTTATTGTAGTATATTCTAATGTTATTTTATTAATTTTATTGACATAGATTTCAAATGGTAATTATTTAACCTGAAAATTCGAATTTCATAATGTGTGTTTGCTACATTTCTCATTGCTTGGAGTTGAAATAATTATTACTGTCAATAGAAAATAAGTATTATTTATTATTAAATGATAAGAAGTTATTATTTAATTATGATTTAGATAAACATTATTCTTGTTTTGGATTTCTAGATTGGGATTTTATCATAAATGTAGGGTAGCCATTGAAATGATTCTTACTAAATCTAACCACAGTCATTGTTACCAACTTAATTTTTGTTTTCGTGCACTAATCCTCCATATAACCCACCAACTATTTTGTGTTGCCATGTTGCAAATCTGGAGTGCAGAAAAATTTTTTCCCGCACTAGAGCGGAAAAGTGATTCTTTGCGTTCTGTAATCAGAGCAGGAATGGCCACTTTTCAAGGTAACTGTAGGAAAAATTAATTATATATTTCATATGCAAATAATGCTTGAGTTTTGATTGTTGAATACACTCTATTCTTGTCTTATTGCACATTTTCGATTCATACTTAGTGAGGTGAGTACATTAATATTCTTTTAAAATATAATATCTATACTGTGTTGACATTTCTGAAAATATCTTTAAAAACAAGGAAATGTAGAACAATGATTTAATCTTTTTTATTTTTATAATGGTTAACGTTCTTGACGATATAGTCATCAGAATCATGTTTCTATCTACAAAATATCAGCATAATATTAAAAATCCTACCTGAAGTGAATTAAACTAACATAACATGGATTTGGTGTTATGGTACCTAGGCCTATATTGGCAATGGTCATTCACACGCCTTCTTCCAACACCATCATATACTATTGGAAAAATTTCTATCAAACTGCCTACTAGGTTCACAACGAAGTTTAAAACATTTTCTAAATAAAAGTTTAAAAGAAACAAAAATGCTATAAATAGTGTTAGGTTTGCCGCATATTTGTTACAGCACGCAATAATATTTTCAGTGTTTTTTTGAAACACTTGATTAATGGTTCTAAGTGAAAAAAAATTAAATTTTTCTTTGAACGCGGCTTTTAGTGTTGATGGGACTGGTAAAATACCAATAATTTCTTCAGATTTTTATTTGAATCCTTGTATGATAAAAATAATTCTTGATTATTGTAGTATTCGTTCAGTTCACAATTTTATGCTTATATTTTTGTTTTTATTTTAATCAATTATTTTTGTTTTTCTTTATTGAATATCCATTATTTTTTTACTTGTTGAATATATCACAAATGTAAACTTCAAAGTATAATAGCTACCTTATTTTTAAGAGTAAAAGGGTTTTTGGAACTCAATTATCATTCTTAATTTTTTTTAAATCCTCAGTTAATTCTATACATGAAGATAATACTAAAAGTTATTGAATGTCAAAATTTGAGGCTCGATTTTTATTTATATATATTATGGGTAACTGTAAATAAAACAGGTCAGTTATTGAATAACTGAAATTTATTGCAAATGCTCTCTATAACAACATCAATAAACTTAATTTATATTCATTTAGAAATGAAACTCACTTTACCAATGATTACATTAGTAAGTATATCTTGTTTATTCATTCTCAATTCACAGATTGCCGTAGTAGACCTCACGAAGTTTTCTCATCCACAAGTATCTGGTGTCACCTGTTCCAGTTGATTCAGTTGAATTCACAGTTGAATCATAATTTACTCTTAAAACTGTTATTTGTTTTATCCAGATCAAAATCTCACTTATGTTAATAAACTCAGTTCACCTTTGAATTTGTATCCCATATGATAATTTATCCAGTTCCGTGATATCTTTCCATCTGATAAAAATCTTTCTCAGCTAATTTAAAATTAATTTTTTTCAATCAAGAATATTATAATTTCTCCAGCATTATTTAGTTCTATTAAACTCATTTTTAGAAAAAATGATGAAACCCTAGCTAAAAAATATGTGGATATTGATAACGTATGTGATATTCTAAAGGCGATAAATTGGAATGTAGTTTATTCTATTGATGACGTTAACTTAAGTTATGAAAGGTTCCATTCTATTCTATCTGATATTGTGAATAAATGTTCAAAAACTGTAACTATCTCTAATAGAAAGCTCGCTAGAGCTAAGAACCTAAGCCCTTGAATGATGATTAGCCTATTAAGGAAAATAGAGAAAAGGAAGAAACTGTATGCACTAGTAAAGAAAAGACCATATGATTTAACTTTTGGGTCTTATTATACAAATTTTTATGATAGACTTAAAGTTGAAATTGATTACATTAAAAAACGTTATTATTCTAATAGTATTCGTTGTGCTGATGGCGACCCAGGAAAGCAATGGAGAATTATAAACAGCTTAACTGGTGAATGCCGAAATAATAAATTTGATAAGGTTGAGTTAGAAAACGGAGAATTAGACTGTGAACCGCAAAGCGTAGCTGATAAAGTTAATAATTATCTCATGAATGTTGTACAGCCTGATAATATCGCACCTTCTTCTCTCGGCCTGGGTCTTCATCACCACTGGCAATCTTTCTTTATAGAGCCAACAACTATCGACGAAATATTGATAACGATACGCAGTTTAGAAAATAAAAAGTCATCTGGTTTTGATAGCTTTAACGTGCTTTTGATTAAAAAGATCGCCCCTTATATTGCACCCGTCCTCACCTATATTTTTAACCTTTTTAACGATGGAATTTTCCCTGACTTATTAAAGCAAAATATTGTCACGCCAATCTATAAGAAAATCAACTCTTTGAAATTGAATAATATTAGACCTATTACTCTACTATCTGTTTTTTTTCAAAAATTCTAGAAAAATTAATAATCAAGCGTTTAGCTAATTATCTCAATAAATTAAATTTTTTCTCCCAAAGCCAATATGGTTTTCAACGAGGAAAATCGACAGAAGATGCTCTTTTCAATTTTTCCAACTTAATTTATTCTAGTTTTAATAATGGCAATAAAACAACCGGGCTATTTGTAGATTTCACAAAAGCTTTTGATCTTGTTAATCATGAAATTTTATTGATGAAGCTCGAAGCGGCTGGGATAAGGGGATTAGCGTTGCGGTGGTTCCGCAGCTTCCTGACTGGTAGGGAGCAGCGGGTGAGAGTGGGCAACTGCCTCAGCGGGCCTCTTCCAGTCACTGTCGGGGTACCTCAGGGATCCGTATCCTCTGCTATTTTATTCATTTTATTTATCAACGATTTGCTTACAAAAAACTTTCATGGTTACATTCAGGCTTTTGCTGACGATATTGCCTTTTTTTATTCCAATAAAAATAAAGAGACTGTACAAAATAATATTATCTTTGACTTAAAAATCCTTCAAGAGTGGTGCACAATAAATAGAATGAGAGTAAACGTTGCAAAGACAAAATATATCAATTTCGATTTTAAGGCATTCATTTTTGCAGGCCCAATTATATATCATACACAAAATTGTGACAATCGTGATAGTTGTGACTGTGAAGAAATTGAAAAGGTAAAGTCATTTAAGTACTTGGGTTTAACTTATGATGAGAAAATGTCATGGAAAACTCATATTCAAAATTTGCATGTAAATGTTAGAAGAGCAATAAGAAAGTTCTATTTCCTGAGAAGCATCTGCGATGAGCAGCTAATGAAAACATTGTATTATGCTATCATACACTCTCAATTACAGTATGGTTTGGTATGTTGGGGTGGAACTTTTAAAACTATTATTAATAGGTTAAGAATAACCCAGAATTATTATATAAGATTGATAATGTTTAAAAATGTAAGAGAGAGTTCATTTCCTTTGTATGTAAATTTGAAAATAATGCCTATCCAAAATTTATTCGTTTTTAAAGTGTTAAAATTGTTTTATTTGAAAAGCGGAAACTGTGGTACGGGAAATCTTTATTACAATATGAGAAGCGTTAACCAGCTACTGTGTAGGACACCAAAGGTGAGCAGGGAAATTTTTAGGCACTCGTTTATGTACTTAGGACCTTATATTTACAATAAATTGCCAATTGAATTGAGAAGGTGTGATTCCTATATTATCTTTTGTGAGAGAGCAAAGAGCTGGTTATTTACAGTGAACGACGTATGGATGGTTAGAAATGTTGTTAGATAATGGTGCAGGTTGAGCTAGCATTGTTCAACGGCACCATTCTCATAAAAAAATTATTATTCAATTGAATCACTATTCCACTCAGGCATGTACGGTATTATATTATTACATTTAAATGCATTTCATTTATTCCAGTTTTTCGTTTTCTGGGCTGTTTCAATTTATTTGTTTTTTTATCTCATGCGCTACAGGCAGTAGTTTCAGTATTGTTTTAGCAATCTTAATCACCTAGACTAGACTCACAGCTTTTATTTCTTTTCATACAAGTTTATTTTTATTTTTATTATTTAAGTTGATAATGTTTTTACCTTGTTAATTATACCTTGATTATCTGATCACACAACTGGATACGTGATCAGTATAATTTCCAAGATACTATTTAATTTCTACTTTTGTAATTTGTAGAGGAAATAAATTCATTTATTCATTCATTCATAAGTTATGAATGATTTATTAGAAAATGTTGTAGATTCACATATATAAATACCTACACATTACCTAGTAAATCAAGACTAATTTCTTGAATTAAGAGAATTCATCTCTATGGCATGGAGCAGGGTTTCACGAAGGACACTATCATATTCAGAAATCTACTGAAAGTGAGAGCTCCACAAGTATTTCTAGACCTCGGCAAGGATGGTGAAGCCAGGTTAAGGCTGACTATGATTATAGTGAGGTTATGTTATAATGGCAGTGGAGAAAGATAGCAGAACAGCATTGCCAATTCTCTGCATTGTCACTGTCTTCTATGGATGATATCTGCTACTGATATATCTGATGTAATATTAACAGGAAAATCTTGTTTAGAGTGATCAATTTTATTTTATTCCTCATGAAAATATATTTGCCAAAGATTAAATACTAAATTTTCATAATTATTGAGATTGAATATTTTGTTAATTGATTATAACTCAACATGGTTAGAAAAGGATCTGGAAATGTTGCAGAACTAGAAAAGGATAGAGCTTTCTGCTTTGAAGTATGATAGACAAGGAAAGCAACACCAATGTTAATCAAATACTGCCATTAAGACGTAGACCTCACTAAAGGAGAGCTAATGAGGGAGAAGCAGAGGATCAAGCTGCATGACGTTGAGTTGATGGTGGGGCAAAATATCAACATGATACTATTTTATCAAATGACTTGATAATTTTATTGTGGATGATGACCATGTGAGCAGGTAATGCTTGTGAGTAGGTAATGGAAAGTGCGAGGTTAATTTCATAAGGCTGGCCACTGACATGCATGATACACATATTGTCATAGATTGTGGTGTCATCACAGCAAAAGGCTTCCAGCAAAATCTGTTGAGGTTAGGTTTTTGCATCTCCAAATTTGTATTGCTTATTCTTCCTTTGCTGCACTATTTGAGTTTAAATTTTCATTTATCTAGAAAAAAAACAGGTCAGGTGACCTTTGGTGACCGGTAGGGGTCACTAAGAGGACGAACCGAACACCACTTGATCTGGAGGCAGACCGGAGTCAGTGACAAAGGCTCGTCTGGAAGACACTAGGAGACCATTTCTGACAAGTTTTGACCTGTTGTCATGCACTACAACGACGGTGATGACTGCCACTACTCTCCCACCACTCCTAGCGACTCCCGTCCCTCCAGGTAGTGCCAAAGCATGGCCTATCACCTCTTAGGGTACAACCACACTGAAAGCGGAGCGTGGCGTGGCGTGGTCAGAGCGTTCATGATACAAACAGGAAGCGTCAAGCGTCTAGAAAATGGCGTTGTCCAAGTTTGCACGGATATTACTTTGTGAAAACAATTACTTAAAGTATTGGATTTTAGCTAAGCCTGCTAGGACAGAGTAGGTTAATGGAATTAATTTGAATCGTAGACTATTTGTTGAATATCACCATCTGTTTAATGTTTTAAGAAAGCATGAGTCCCGATTTTTTGAGTAGCCTACTACATGCGAATGCAAACTTCAACCTTTGATTACCGTATATTTTGACGAGAGTGGAGCCTGATTTGGAAAAACAAGTCACTAATAATTAGAATTTTAATTCCAATTGAGAAGGTTGTTTCCAAAAGGTACTATATTCGTATTTTTAGCAAAATGTTTTTATTATTTTTTTGGGTAATATATTCCATTTTATATGAGTTGAAGCTATTATTTTGTTCCAAAAAATACTATTTCATGCATAAAACTGGCTTTAAAATAGCTCTTCCATATCAAAAGTTACTATATCCAATTTTCCAAAAAGTACTATTTCCATTTTGGTCCAAAAAGTACTAGGCTATATCCCATACACACATTACAAGCTTTCACATTCTCAAGCCAAAAAGTACTATATCCATGCTCTGAATTGTTAAATCACTTGTGTTTCTTGAAATAAACCAATGAGGAGTATATTTTTGTGTTGGAAAGAATCTGTTGGCTGCACTGAAGTCAATCATATGATTTCTAGCGGGAATTACTGATTGTTGTTTTAGCATTGAGGTTAAAAGTGTGTGTGGTTTGTGTACATATGTGCTCATCTTTATTTTCTGATTCATATATTTTTAAAGCAATTTCAGTTGAAAGTAATAGTTTTAATATGTGATTTAAATTGTCCTTGTTCAGTATACATAGATTTCAAAATGCCTAGCAGTGAACTTCATTGTGATAGAGATGAAGACAGGTGGGACTACTGCAGAGAAACAGAGAAGCCAAGCAAACGTAAGTCAGATCCAAGCAAGTGGGCGAAAAATGTCAGTAAAGCAAAGAAGAAAGAAGCTAGGGATAAGGGCTGTTCTATAGACTGTGAACACAATACAAATTTCTGTAAAGCGAAAACTATCAATGAAGAGACAATGCAATTTTTTCATGAAAAATATAAAAACCTTACTTCTGCTGTCGATGAAAGAAAATTCATACAGAGACAAATTACTGTATCACAAGTGAAAAGGAGACGTGTGGATGAAGATGCTGCTCAAAGGAAGCAATCAATTTCCATAAATTGTTTTATTCAAGGTCCTGAGGGTCCTATCCCTGTTTGTAAAAAGACGTTTATGAGTATTCTGTCAATAGGTCAGCGAAAAATTGAAATTGCTGCAAAACAAATCTCTATTGCTGATGAATCAATGACTGAGAGAAGAGGTGGAGCAAGAGTTTCTTGTATTCAACTCAACAGACGGAAGAAAATCATCGAACATATAAGTGAATTCAAGTGTAAGGAAAAACATTATGGTAGAAACAATGCACGAGGGCGAGCTTATCTTCCATCCAGTTTATCTATTCGAAAAATGTGGGAAATGTACAAAGAAAAATGTAATGATGAGAACTGTAAATATGGTATCTACTGGAATGTTTTTACCCACAATTTTAATTTGGGATTCGTTACTAATAAAACATACGTTTGTAGTGAGTGTGTCAGTCTTAAAGTTAAACGAAAAATGGAAACTGATATTGAGAAGAAAAAGGTGTTACTGGTGCAGCTTTTAGTGCATAAGAAAAGAGCAGCAGTATTCTACAAGGAACTGAATGTGAGACCACAGAAGACTCTTACTATAGTTTTTGATTTGATGCAAAATCAGCCTCTGCCAAGAGCTGAGATTGGCGAATCTTTTTACTCTCGCCAAATGTGGTATTACATATTTGGTATTGTAATACATGATAATACGTCAACACTGACCAAGCAAAATGTTCATTTCTACAGATGGCTTGAATCAAACTATGGGAGAGGCTGTAATGAAATTGTCTCATGTGTGTGGCACTTTCTGAATAGGATTTTACCCAATATAGTTGGAGGTCCAATATAATCAATAGAAGAGCTCCGTGTATTTTGTGACAGTTGTGTGGGACAAAATAAAAACTATACAATGCTCTTCATGCTGATGAAATACTGCCTTAAAGTGAGTGTTAATTTGAAATTGACATTTCCTGTAAGAGGACATTCTTATCTCCCGGCGGATCGTGCGTTTCGACTTGTAGAAAAGAAGATGAGAAAACTACAAAACGTTATTGATCCCAGACCATATGATGAGATCCTATCATCTATTGGGACACTTCACACTAGAGATGTGATTATTTAAAACTGGAAAGACTCTGTGCAACCATATTTGAAAGCAAATAAGGGTTTCAATATTAGGGATGCCAAAGTGATTACATTTAAATTCAAGAATCCATCACAAGTGAACGTTAGGCAGTTCTACACAGAAGGCGCAGGTACTGAGCATTCTATTTTAAAAAGTAAGTTCAAAAATGTTTCAAAAGTTACTTTGCCACTTCGACAAGTGAAGAAATGCAATCACATGTCTGTTGACAAGATTAAGGACGTAAAAACGCTCTTGCAGAAATTGGGTATAAACTGGCAAGATCATCAATTTTTCAGAGATTGTCTATCTGCTCAAGAAGTGCCAGGCAATAATAATTCAGATGATATAGATGTTATGAATGAGGATCTTTTTTAAATTTTGAATAATATTCATTGATATTGTTTGCATTCAACATTTTCACATTATTTCTACTGTATCTGTCATGAAATTAGAGTGCAATAATAAAATACCATGATAATATTTTTAAAAAGTGGTCAATCGATTTTATTTTTCTACATACGAGATAATAGATTATTTGAATTTTTTATCCATGAGAAACTGAAAAGTTTCATTGAGTTTTTCATCACTATTAACAACCTCAATTTTATGAGGAAAATATGTTTTGAGGGAATATTTACTAATATTTTCACTTAGAAAACTTAAAGTTATTAATAGAGATGAGAACCTTGAGCGGTATATTTGAATATATTTTTAATGAAGAATAAATTTGGTCCAATGTTTTAAGCTAACACAGATTGCTAGCTTTTCAAACGAGCCCTCTTCTCAATAATGATTCTCTTATGTTTTAAAATGTACTATATCCATCTAGTTTTATTCCAAAAAGTACTATATCCAAAAATTTCAAATTAGTTTTTTATTTTTATTAATTTTAGTAGTCATGATATAATACAAGTGAATATTTAAATGACAATAACAATTCATGCCGATTCGTTTGAACATATGATCAAAATAAATATTATTACTACTAATTGTTGAGAGGAATTAATCATACCCTGAAATTTTTCACCAAACGGATATACTGTAGGCTAGTAACCTTTTGGAAACAACCTTCTCAATTATTAGAGGAATCCAATATCTGCTGAAGAAAGCCTTTTAATTAAAAATTAATTACAAAGTTTAAAAGTTTATGTTTCTTCAGTGGTTCCAAATTTATTTCATAATAAATCTATATATATATATATTTGTAGTAAATTTATTAATTAAAGCCATCTAAATTCAAAATTCATAGTTTTCATGTTTATTTTGGACTAAAATTGTATAAAAAGGACTTTGTCACCTATAAATTTGGAAGAAAAATAGCACAAGGACTACTTTATTATTTTATCTACCAATGCTATTACATGAGTGTCATTTTCATTGTAATAGATAGCACTATATTTCATAAAAAATTGAATTAAATGGATTAGAATAGCCTTACATTTGAATTCAAAGTGCAATAGATGAATGTTCTCTTTTGAATAAGCAAATAATACACATTACAGGGGAATTTGGGCAAACATTAAATTTAATATACTAGTGTACTAGATGGTAATAGAAAATGTAGTAGAACAAGTGTATTATTATGTACAAGAGTAGACTACTAGTATGTACATCAGTATGCAACTCGCGCTTTGACGCTTCAAAAAACAAACCAGCTTGCTCCAAAATTTGACGCTCCGCTCCGCTCTGCGAGTAGACGCTTGCAGTGTGTTTTAGCTCATTACTTAACATATTGTTCACGACGCTCCTCAACGCCACGCCACGCTCCGCTTTCAGTGTGGTTGTACCCTTAGAAAAGAGAGAATTTCAGTGTTGTGAGATGACAACCGTGGTGTATGTGGAGGACACCCAACACCGCGAGGAGCCCAGCCGTCCCCAACCACCCGCCGGCACACACCACACTGTGAGCAGCATCCCCCACTCCGCCCCTCCACAGATGCCAGCCCAGGGCGACCCTGGAAATTTAAATAGAGGAGGGGGAGGTGTGAGCCGATACTTACTCAGAACCTCAAAAAATCTTGTTTAAAGCCTTTAGCTGTGATGACACGACAATGTATGGACGACATTTGTGTGCACACACATGTTCAACACACTTGTCCTGTTATTAGTGACCCCCTTACTGGGAACACAGTAAAATGAATTTGAATGAGCACACGTAAAGTCAGAAATTTTCAGCTAGTAGTTGTTTCTCCTTTACAATGTGTTCTTATATGTCTTTTCAAATTACTTGATCGAGCACATTTATAGTCACAATACTTGCAGCTGAAAGGTGTTTCTCCTGTATGAGTTTTGATATGATTCATCAAAGCACTTGATTGAGCACATTTATAGTCACATAGCTCACAACTGAAAGGTTTTTCTCCTGTATGTGTTCTGATATGTACCTTCAAATGACCAGATTGAGCACATTTATAATCACAATACTCGCAGCTGAAAGGTGTTTCTCCTCCTGTATGTGTTTTGATATGCCTATTTAAAGTACCAGATTGAGCACATTTATAGTCACAATACTCGCAGCTGAAAGGTGTTTCTCCTGTATGTGTTCTGATATGTGATTTCAAATCACTTGATTGAGCACATTTATAGTCACAATACTCGCAGCTGAAAGGTGTTTCTCCTGTATGAGTTTTGATATGTTTCATCAAAGCACTTGATCCAGCACATTTATAGTCACATAACTCACAACTGAAAGGTCTTTCTCCTGTATGCGTTCTGATATGTTCCTTCAAATGACCAGATTGAGTACATTTATAGTCACAATACTCACAACTGAAAGGTGTTTCTCCTCCTGTATGTGTTTTGATATGCCTATTTAAAGTACCAGATTGAGTACCAGTTCCATTCCCTGAACATCGGTGGGAAAGATCTTCAATGCCGCTATCTGGAAGCTCTTCTGATTGCTTGTCAATCGAGTTCGTGGAATTTCCAGGTTCCCTGCTGACCATGTATTGTAGTTGTGGACCTCATTTCTCCTTTTCATTTGTTCATTATTCTTCCTCACATGCATCAATGCAACGAAAATATATTGGCTGTAAACAGTCATTATTTGAAGCTTTCTGAACAGCGGCCTGCAATGTTCCAAATAATTGGAGAACGTCATTATTCTCAGAGCTTTTTTTGAATCAGTAGCACATCCTTGCAATATGGAGTGTGTCCCCACATTAGGAGGCCATATGTGACATGTGTATGGAACAGTGCGTGATATACTGTAAGCAGGTAGTTTGCAGAGACAATGTTCCTCAATTTAATGGAGACATTACTTCCAACACTCCAACATCATTTGCTGTCAATCCAGAAACCGAGTAATTTCACTGGGGCATTGTCTGTATGTCTAATATCATTTTTCTTTGTACAGACTAATACCTGGGTTTTGTCTTCATTCAATTTCAGCCTGTGATTGTTGAACCATTGCCTTGCCTCACATGTTCGAGATCTGCTTATATCCATTGTCTGATTGATAGTTTTACCTCTGGATATGTATCTGATTGCAGTATCGTCTGCAAATAGTACTGAGCCATCTTGTGGTGTAAAGTCGTTCATGAGTATGATAAACAGCAGAGGGCCCAGCACAGAACCCTGTGGCACGCCGTGACAGTTTGCTTTCACTTCTGATGTTGCTCCTCCTATAGAGACTACTTGCCTCCTATCCTTAAGGTAGTCACTGAGGGTACTCAGCACTGCACCACCAATTCCATAGTGCTCCAATTTCTCAATTAAAATTTTGTGTGGGACACAGTCGAATGCCTTGCTCAGGTCAAATAGAGTAAGAGCAAGGCATTCACCTGATTCAAAGACTTCTTGAACTCTTTCTGACACTGATATCAGTGCGCTAGTTGTTGATCGGCCGCTTCTGAAGCCATGCTGTGAGCTGGAGAACAGATAATGTGTGTCGAAGTAATCCACAAGCTGCAGCTTCATAATAGTTTCGATAACCTTTGACATTGTTGGAGGAATTGACACTGGTCTAAAGTTTGAGGGTTGATTTGTACTGTATCCCCTTTTTTATAAATTGGAATAGTTTTAGACAATTTCAGTATATCTGGAAATCTCCCCTTTCTTAAGCAGTTGTTTATTGCCTCTGCCATGGGCTCAGCAATATTCTCAATTGTCTTTTTAGGAACTGAACAAGATATTCCATGGACATCTTGAGCTCTTGAACTCTTGAAGCTATTCACCATTTTTATAATCTGTACATGGCTTATTTCCTTCCATTTGTCTAACCTGGTAGTGGTTGCTCTGAGATTTGGAGTAGGATGATTGATGTTTACAGCCGGTAAACTAGCAACAATGTTTTCAACTGTGGTGATGAAAAAATCATTAAACTTGTCAGGATCCAGTGGTGGTTTAACTCCTGGTCTTTTGGGTCGATGACTGTTTATTGATTTGATGCTGACTTTATTCTTTCCTCAATAGACTTTTTCTTAGCAACATTTACTGCTTTCCGGTAAGCTTTGTTCAGGTTAGAGTATGCTTTGAAGAAAATGTTTCTCTCCTCAGGTGCATTTGCTGCTTTGTAGTGGGAATGCATTAGAACTACATTACTCTGTAGACCTGTAGACTTTCATTGAACCATGACTTATCTCTGAGAATAGTTTGTTTCGTATATGTCTTTGGAGCTTTGGTTATAGTTTGGGGAACATATCATTGAATTTGTTGATGTATGTTAGAATCAATGTGCGATTCAGGACTACTATTTTCAAATATTGAGCCCCAATTCAGTTTTTCAAGTTCTTTTTAAATTGGGTTATGCGGTCATCGCTGACAATTCTCTTGTGAAACAAGTAGTTGTTTGTCCATGTTTCCTCTTGACTATATGTATGTTTTGCTGTCCAATTACTTCAAAAACTACTGCACTGTGGTCAGAAATCATTGGTTGAACAACATTAATTTGTCTTGTGTTCCCACAAGTCTAAATTTGTTGCTATCACGTCTAAGCAGGCATCTCCTCTGGTTGGGGTTTGATGTGTTATGAAAAGCCCAAAGCTCCTAAGTAAGCAAGTAAAATTAATTTAAACTCTCCCTTGTTTTACATTCGAGATGAACATTGAAGTCGCCACAAACTACAATTTTTTTATTCCTCTTACATAAATTCACAAGGCATATCTCAAAATGCTGCAGAAACTGCTTGAAATCACTATCTGGTGAACGATAGACTGAAACAACTATTATTGAATAGTCCAACAAATCCACAGCTGCCACTTCCAGTATCAACTCACTACAGAATTCATCCAAGTTTACCAAAGGATTGAATCTAATGTTGTTCCTCACGTATATAGCTGACCCGCCATTTTTTTGCAACTGCCTGAAGTAAGCGCTTGCCATATTGAGATTCAGAATAGTTTCATAAAACTCAGCTTCTTCTTTACACAAAAAAATTCTGGGAGTATTTCTTCAAAGAACATTTCAAGAAGGTCCATCTTTGTCCTAATGCACTGAATATTCAAGGCTATAACAGTCAATTTGGTCATCTGGCCTATACCCTGGATACTATTCCAATCTATTTCCATATTTCCCTTTAGGGGTGTTTCAATAAAAAACGTCTCACTGTCACATATTTGGGCCATTTTGTGTGATCTAAAATAAGCTCCTTTTGTTCAAAGTCCACACCCAACTTGAAACTGCAGTATGCTGTACTCTTACTTTCCAGACTTTCAAGAACAAATCTCAACCCTGGAAAAGTGGTTTTTAAAAAATTGTCAACAGTATCAACAGAAGTACCTCCTTTCACCTTTCCAAGATGATACCATGCTCTCTTATCCCCAGTGAAACCTGATATTAATTCTGTGTCTTGCTGTATATTGTTTGAACCAACCATCAGGGGCTTTGCATTTGAAGTTTTATTTTCTTTGCTCCTTGGTTCTTTATTGTTTGGATTTTTTTGAATTTCTTTTGCTCTTTTACCTGATGCAACGACCACTTCAGCATAGAGCTGTCCTTCACCTTCTGACCTCTAACAATCTCACAGTCATTTACATAAAAGTTATCACATAAATTCACATTTAAATTATCACAGATATTATCACAGTTTGCTGCTAGACTATTTGTCTTTTGTCCATTTTGAATTTCATCGAAATTAATTTGAATTAGGTCATGTATTTCAACAACTGAATTGTCATTATTCTTATCACTACAAAGAAGGTGTCAAATTTTGCAACAAATCTTGTTGAGTCAAATTTAAGGGCAACTGCTCTTGTTTTTTGTCATTCTGCAATGAAATGTAGGCTATGGGGTTTTGTTTACATTACCCACTTCAAGCACTCTAACTTTTCCTGTTAGTGTTGCGAGATTTCCGCTAATCTTTCCGATAACATAGAGTATTTCCGAGAGAGTCTCATTTTCTATTTTCTCATTTTTAGTTTTTTCAACTTTGATAGATTCATGTTTATTTTCTTTGATCAGGTTGGCTATTTTAACTTTACATTTAGGACAGTACCATATGAGGAGAAATTGTATTCCTTTTTTTTATAATTACTTACTTATGAAATGTGGATAATGCTTTTTGCATGGGTTCACAAACTGCATGACTTTTTTTTTTCTTTTTTTCCCTCCTCATTTTTCTATTTCTATCTTGTTTTTGTAGTAATCTATATTAATTTTTACTGTGCTCATCTATTATACTTTTAGTTTTACATTAATACTTACCGTATAGTTTATTGATGTACAGTGCTATTTTGTTTTGTACCACTATGGGTCTTGTTAGACTCAGTGGAAATTGTCATATTGTATAAATAAATAAAAATAAATAAATATGGCACAATCAGACAATCAAAAATGTATGTAGAGTTGTTGAGGAGAATTATGGGAACAGCTTGATGTATCTTTAGTTTTCCACTAAAAGTTATTTTCCAATAAAAATATGATCCCTCAATGAAATTGTTGAAATTGTCATTGTAAAAGAAAAATTTATCTTTTTCCATGATTTTTAAGAAATCTGTTTTAGTGTATTCCTACTTCATGGCCTCTTTGTAGACCTATATTTCTAATAAATATTTCATGATTGAATTTAATAAGTGATAATGTATATGTTTGTATTGAAACTTCAACCACATTTATATAAAACTGGAAAAAATGAAGCATATAATAACATCTTCGAATAAAAAATCTTCGTTTATGGGGAAAAACCCAGGTCCCTCTATCCTTTGGGGGTATTCCTCCCCCCCCCATACCTCTTGGTTTTTGCCCCTCCCCCTCCCTAGCAGTATGATGAAATGGCGCCACTAAAGTTGAATGAAATCAACTTCAATTATTGTATGGTAATTGTATGGCAAGATTACGATACTTATGAGCTCTACTTAGAAATGGAATGTGAAACAAGATAATTGTACTGTAATGTAATGAACTGTGATATTTGTATAATTATATAAAAGCAATTAAGCCATACATTACAATCATTGAGAGAAAAACCAATAAGATGCTTATATTATTTTCTCAAATCTTAATACATTAACAATACACTACCGGTAATTCACGAGTAAATACTGATGTGGTCGATTTCAATGAACAAATTATTTAAATGGAATGGTTTATTTAATTATTTAAACGATTTAAATGAAATGGTTGTTTTCTTCTAAATGTCTATACTTGAGTATTCTGTTAATTTCGAACTGAGCTCACTTTCACGGGGTTTTCTCAGATGATGCAGCAATCACTGAGGAATCTCCAGCACAGATTTCAATAATCCAGGAGAGAGTCATCTAAAATTAAAACTATTAGTGCAATATTGCTAAATTAGTATTGCCAATTAATAGTGTTTTCCAGAAAATTACTAATCCCATAAATGTCTGTTAATTAAATGATAAGTTATGGAGTTCCAAATATTATAATATTTTTCGCATTCCCATTTTTCTTTTTTCATATTTTAAATCGTTTCATTTGGGTCACTCGTTGTTTAGTCGAATATAGTATTTAATAGTATTTAATACACTGGCAAGTCTCAAACAAAAAGAGACATGTCGAGATGCCTTCCGTCATCTGGGCATCATGACGGTGACCAACATCTACATCATGGAAGTCATCACCCATGTTAGCCGACTAAATCTCCAGAGAGGCACAGATGTTCATAAATACGTCACTCGGCAGGCAGATAGGCTATGTATGACTGGATTGTGTGACATTGAAAAAAAGACTTAGTGAGTTTCTCAAAGGAAGACCCATGTACGAACTATGTGAATTTCTTGAAACAGGAGACACAGACTGGCAGTGAACAAAATATATAATTGTAAATACAAACAATTCAAATACGGTATATATAATTATATATTTTTTTTATTCTTGACAACAATGCTATTCTTGAAGAATATGTAATAAAGTATTTTGATTATTGACTATTATTAAATATTTCTGTATCACAGATATCCAAAAACTTCAACACTAAAATGTGAATATCTTTGAAACGGTTTGATATATTGATGAGCGATTTCCACCATTCATTGTCTCTTGAAATTCTCTATTTGAATCTTATATTAAAACCTTCCCAAAGAAAATGTTTGATTCAATGTGGCGGAACGAAGATGGCAGACCTAAATTTTGAAGCTACCTACAGAATTTTTTTTTAATTTGAATAGGAATCCCAGTGGAGCTCACTGTCAAATTATCTTTGGAAAAGGAACATCAAGCTGTTTTCCTATTAATATTACGCTGTAGGCCTACGTGAATCCATAGAACTTCATAGGTTTCTCCGTATGGGTAAATTATTCAGAATCGAAATTCAAATTAATAATACCAACGACATAGCAACTGCCATCACAATTTGTATCATTAATATTACGTGTATGCTACTGAAAGATAATAGTCAGGCAGACACTCAGAAGCAAGTTATTTTGTCTCATGTAGTACTTTCAATGTTACTTTTATATCCTGAAAAAGGACGAAGAAGTGAGTAAAATATTTTGTTGTTCAACGAACTTGACCTGTAAAAAGGTTCGAAGAGTGCGTGTTCAAAATTTGAAGCTGATCGATCAACTCTTTCTAGAGTTATTGTAGTGCATTCAAACAAACAAGCAAACCCACAGACTGGCAACAACTTTGAACTTGAGTAAAAAGTAAGAACTTGCTAACGCTCGTTCAACAAATATTATTGAGAAAATAACGGGCGGTATTATCAAGTTGGGAGCGCATAACTTGAAGGAGTCAAATTATTTCAGTGTAGGGGATTGAGTATTTTACAAGAGAGTGTGTTTCTGAGGGATATAGGCCTATAGTGAGAAAGTGAAGAAGTGAGGATTCATTTGGATTGCAGTTTTAGTTTTTTTGCACGGCCGGCCCTCTCTCACATTCAACCATCAACCTTCCAGTACGATGCTACATTAACTATATTATACAATCCTACTCAGTGGAATGGGAGAATTCACAATATTACAAGCAAGAGTTGATAGTAATGAATATTATTGACACAAAAAAATTTACAAATCTAGGCATGGGAAAGTCAAATTCAAAATAGGTTGATGATAATATGTCTAATATGTCTGTTTGTTATATGGAATAATAACAAAACCCTGAGGGGTTTTAAAGAAAGAAGAGCATTAGCACACAACCGGGTGAGAGAGTGAATGAGTGTGTGTGTGAGACAGAGAGAGAGTGATAGAAAGGCGCAGGAGTGATAGAGAGAGGGTGAGTGAGGGGGAGAGAGAGAATGAGAGAGAGTAAGCAATAGAACTAAATAAGGTTGAGATAAGAGACAATGTCACGCAGGAGTATTGTCTAATGGTGGTCACACACACACTTCTACAGTTAAAAGAAACAAAAATGCTATAAATAGTGTTAGGTTTGCCGCATATTTTGTTACAGCACGCAGTAATATTTTCAGTATTTTTTTAAAACACTTGATTAAATGGTTTGAACTAGAAAAAACTAAACTTTTCTTTGAACGCGACTTTCAGTGTTGAAGGGACTGGTAAAATACCAATAATTTCATCAGATTTTTATTTCAATCCTTGTATGATTCAAATAATTCTTGATTATTGTATGATTCGTTCAGTTCACAATTTTATGCTTGTATATTATTTATTTGTTTCTATTTTAATAAATTATTTTTGTTTCTCTTTATTGAATATCCATAATTTTTTTACTTGTTGAATATTTATCACAAATGTAAACTTTAAAGTATAATAGCTACCTTATTTTTAAAACTCATTTATATGGCTGAGTTCAATTCCCCCACCACAACCCTCAAATTTTGAGAGTCTACTGTTTGAACATAATTTAGTTTGATGATGCAGCACACAACGAAACGGTCGTCACTAACATGAGCTTTAAAAATATTTCTACTCTCAAGTTTACATGTGTGATATATAATAATAAAATGTATTTAAATTGAAATTTATATATATATATATATTTTTGGATGAGGTTGCCCATTGTATTTACTGTACATCGTAAGCCTTATCTACACCAGGTGCGCAATGCAAAATGTTACTGTGAAAACGACATTATAAACAACAATCAAGTACAGCAGTACCTATGAAGGCTAGTCAATATGTAAGGTTTATTACCTTGGTCAATAAGAGTAATAGGGTTTTTGGAACTCAATTATCATTCTTAGTTCTTATTTAAATCCTCAGAAAATTCTATACATGAAGATAATACTAAAAGTTATTGAATGTCAAAATTTGAGGTTCGATTTTTATTTATATAGATTATGGGTAAAATTAAATAAAACAGCTCAGTTATTGAATAACTAAAATTTATTGCAAATGCTCTCTACAACAACATCAATAAACTTAATTTATATTCATTTACAAATGAAACTCACTTTATCAATAATTACGTTAGTAAGTATATCATGTTTATTCAAAACCAAATATAGAAGCTTATTTCATAAAATGACATTATAGTAAGTTTCCATTTCTTTGAAAAGTTTTCAACATAAAATAATAAATTGAAAACACAAACTGCACTAATAGTTTCAATGTTTCACATGATCTTCATAAAAACATTATTATATCGTTTACATATCTGTACTAATCCTGTTATATTAAGCGAGCAATTTCTGTATTTATATATCTGGTTATTTTTATATCTGTTTAACGGATCTCGAAAACGGCTCTAACGATTTTCAAGAAATTTGGAACATAGAAGGTTTATGTTATAAAGATTCGATTGCACTAGGTCTCATCCTTGAGAAAACTCACTGACGACATTAAAAGGATAATATTCATCCTTGGCTGAAACAGCTGTGGATAGTAAAAAAGTTAGTATGTGAAAAATCAAAATATCGCATCCCCGAAATTCATAAGATGACGTGTAGCCAGCTGTGAAATATAAAAAAGATCATTTTAGAGAATTGTGTTGTTTATCAATAAATGAAAATAACGAGCGAAGCTCGGTGCCTCGATATTTTAATAACAAATGACAGTTGCTTCCTTGTTTGTACTACATGATATATGAATCAAATATCGCAACCACCCAGGCATATGGACAAGATTTTATTATTGGCATATGGACATTATTTCACATTCAATGAGATCACTGTTGAGCCCTGCACACACACATCGATTTTTGTTTCATATTTTGCCGTCCTTATAAATTCTATATGATTAAACAGATTATATTTGTCAATTTCAATTTTATAAGATAGAATTTATAAAGACGGCAAAATATAGTACAAACAAAAATCGATCTTTATGTGCAGGGATTTTCATTGAATTCTAAATTCACAGATTGCCGTAGTAGAGCTCACGCAGTTTTCTCATCCACAAGTATCTGATGTCACCTGTTCTAGTTGATTCAGTTGAACCACAATTTACTGTGATATGATTCACAGTTGAATCATAATTTACTCTCAAAAACTATTATTTGTTTTCTCATAATAAATATATATGAATAAATATAAATAAAAACTTTCAGCAAAAATATAGGAAACCAATCACCTGCAAGGAAAATCCTGTGTGCAGGTGAGAAATGCTAATACAAATTCAATATGAGTCATTAAGAACTCACATAAGCATAAAAACTTTATTACGAAAGAAGAAATTATAATAACCTTCATACAGAAATGTTCTATCTAATCACAGTAAATTGAGATTAATTCCCAGAGGAATGCAAAAATTCCCTCACAAAGGCCCAGTTGCACAAAAGCCGGTTAAATTTTAATCCTGATTAAATTCACGTGAACCAAATCAGAGAAGACCATTTCAAGAAGACGAATCTACTGGAATTAATAAGGATTGAAAATAACCCGGCTTTTTGCAACCGGCACTAAGTACCTGATTGAATGATTACAAACGTTCAACAGCTGAGTCATAATTTTGACACAGTCCCACACACAAACTCGCTCACTCCCTGGGCAAGTTTTCCCAGGTTCTCATCCCTGTGCAATCGAATATATTTATTATGTTTATAGTATAATATATTATATTATAATAATATATATTATGTTCTGAATTTCGTGAGAATCGTTAGAGTCGTTTTCGAGATCCGGTGAAATACAAACATATAAACAGAAGTTGCTCGTTTAATAGTATAGTATAAGAAATTATATAATAATTATAATATTTAATAAAAGAAGATGATGAGTAAGTGGAATAAGGGTGAAAGAAAGAGAGAAAGGAGGAGAAGAGAAAGAATGAGAAATGGCCAACATATTATTGAAACAAAGATAAGAGCCACTCAAACAGTATGCTCTTGATTTTACTGGTAGTTATCTATTCAATAGTTCTTTTTTTAAGCAATGTAACAGAATTTCGATTAATATGCTCTGTAAGGTAATCTGAAATTTTATTGATTAATTTATTAGCTAGGTAAAGTATTGTCTCCGGCAAACATTAAGATCCATTCTTATATTTTCAAACCTATTTCTGGAGGGTCGTGAATTGAGGTTTGATTCACGGAATAGAAAAATATCTTAATTATTTCTAATGAAAATTATGACGTTTTTAATATATAATTGACGGACTGTTAACACTTTAACCTTTTT